>NC_134483.1:92859851-92949851 GCF_040206685.1 Ascaphus truei | reverse complement strand
TCTCTCCCTCTCCCTCTCTTTCCTTCTCTCTCCCTCTCCCTCTCTTCCTTCTCTCTCCCTCTCCCTCTCTTTCCTTCTCTCTCCCTCTCCCTCTCTTTCCTTCTCTCTCCCTCTCTTTCTTCTCTCTCCCTCTCCCTCTCTTTCCTTCTCTCTCCCTCTCTTTCTTCTCTCTCCCTCTCTTTCCTTCTCTCTCCCTCCTCTCCCTCCCTCCCTCCCTCCCTCTCTCTCACTCTCTCTCCCTCTCTCTCCCTCTCTTTCCCTCTCTTTTCATCTCTTTCCTCTCTCCCTCTCTCTCTTCTCTTTCTTTCTCTCTCCTTCTCTCTCGCAATGGTCTCTGCATCCGAACACCAATAGAGAATATGCAGAAATTAAGTGAAGGTGGAGAGACCAATTATGAACCGTAGGACCCATCATCAGAGCCAGGGCCCGCCAACAGGGTGTGTCTGCTGGGGTTGGCGTCCCAGCCCCGGTGAGTCAGGGGGACCAGCCGCCTGCATTGCAAGTTGAGCCTGACCTCTGGCCAGGCCCATTTGCCGGTCCTCTCGCGGCCGGGCTCGGCTCTCCATTAGCAGCAGCCTGCATGACTCTATCCTCTGTCCCACACTGACGGGCCTCTCTGACGTCAGCGCTCATGCTTCCGGCGAGTGTTGGCATTAGAGGGAGGCCTGTTGGAAGCTCGGGTGGACAGAGGGATAGAGGCATGCAGGCTGCTGCTGAGGGGAGAGTCATGGTCCGGCGCGAGATCACTGGCAGCCGGGCCTGGCCTGGCCAGAGGTCGAGCCCAACTTGCAGAGCCGACCGCCGGGCCCTACATCCACTGGTGGTAAGTCTTTTTTTATATGTATTGTGGTGTATTTTTAATATGCATAGGGGGGGAAAGGCTTTTTTTATGTGTATTAGGGGGTGGCTTTTTAAAATATGTATTGGGGAAGTGGGGGTCTTTTAATATGTATGGGGTGGGCTTGGGGGTATTTTTACATGTATTGGGGGGTTTGGGGAATTTGTATATGTATTGGGGGGGCTTGCGGGAATTTGTATATGTATTGGGGGGCTTGGGGAATTTGTATATGTATTGGGGCGCTTGGGGGAATTTGTATATGTATTGGGTGGCTTGTTGGAATTTGTATATGTTTGGGTGCTTGTTGAATTTGTATATGTTTTGGGTGGCTTGTTGGAATTTGTATATGTATTGGGACGCTTGTTGGAATTTGTATATGTATTGGGACGCTTGGGGGAATTTGTATATGTATTGGGGCGCTTGGGGAATTTGTATATGTATTGGGGCGCTTGGCGGAATTTGTATATGTATTGGGACGCTTGGCGGAGTTTGTATATGTATTGGGACGCTTGGGGGAATTTGTATATGTATTGGGACGCTTGGCGGAATTTGTATATGTATTGGGACGCTTGGCGGAATTTGTATATGTATTGGGGGCTTGGGGGAATTTGTATATGTATTGGGGCGCTTTGGGAAATTTGTATATGTATTGGGGCGCTTTGGGGAATTTGTATATGTATTGGGGGGCTTGGTGGAATTTGTATATGTATTGGGGGGCTTGGGGGAATTTGTAATAAGTATTGGGGGTCTTGGGGGAATTTGTATATGTATTGGGGGTCTTGGGGAATTTGTATATGTATTGGGGCGCTTGGGGGAATTTGTATATGTATTGGGACGCTTGGCGGAATTTGTATATGTATTGGGACGCTTGGCGGAATTTGTATATGTATTGGGACGCATGGCGGAATTTGTATATGTATTGGGGGCGCTTGGCGGAATTTGTATATGTATTGGGACGCTTGGCGGAATTTGTATATGTATTGGGACGCTTGGGGAATTTGTATATGTATTGGGGCGCTTGGCGAAATTTGTATTTGTATTAGGGGCGCTTGGTGGAATTTGTATATGTATTGGGCGCTTGGCGGAATTTGTATATGTATTGGGGCGCTGGCGAATTTGTATATGTATTGGGGCGCTTGGCGGAATTTGTATATGTATTGGGGGCTTGGCGGAATTTGTATATGTATTGGGGCGCTTGGCAGAATTTGTATATGTATTGGGGCGCTTGGCGAAATTTGTATTTGTATTAGGGCGCTTGCGGAGTTTGTATATGTATTGGGGCGCTTTGGGGAATTTATATATGTATTGGGACGCTTGGCGGAATTTGTATATGTATTGGGCTCTTGCGGAATTTGTATATGTATTGGGGGCTTGGGGGAATTTGTATATGTATTGGACGCTTGTGAATTTGTATATGTATTGGGGCGCTTGGGGGAATTTGTATATGTATTGGGGCGCTTGGCGGAATTTGTATATGTATTGGGGCGCTTGCGGAATTTGTATATGTTTGGGACGCTTGGCAGAATTTGTATATGTATTGGACGCTGGCGGAATTTGTATATGTATTGGGACGCTGGCGGGAATTTGTATATGTATTGGGACGCTTGGCGGAATTTGTATATGTATTGGGACGCTTGGCGGAATTTGTATATGTATTGGGACGCTTGGCGGAATTTGTATATGTATTGGGGACGCTTGGCGGAGTTTGTATATGTATTGGGACGCTTGGCGGAATTTGTATATGTATTGGGACGCTTGGTGGAATTTGTATATGTATTGGGGCGCTTGGGGAATTTGTATATGTATGGGATGCTTGCGGAATTTGTATATGTATTGGGCGCTTTGGGGAATTTGTATATGTATGGGACGCTTGGCGGAATTGTATATGTATTGGGGCGCTTGGCGGAATTTGTATATGTATTGGGGCGCTTGGGGGAATTTGTATATGTATTGGGGCGCTTGGGGGAATTTGTATATGTATTGGGGGGCTTGGGGAATTTGTATATGTATTGGGACGCTTGGTGGAATTTGTATATGTATTGGGGCGCTTGGGGAATTTGTATATGTATTGGGGCGCTTGGCGGAATTTGTATATGTATTGGGGCGCTGGCGAATTTGTATATGTATTGGGACGCTTGGCGGAATTTGTATATTATTGGGACGCTTGGCGGATTTTGTATATGTATTGGGACGCTTGGCGGAATTTGTATATGTATTGGGACGCTTGGCGGAATTTGTATATGTATTGGGACGCTTGGCGGAATTTGTATATGTATTGGGACGCTTGGCGGAGTTTGTATATGTATTGGGACGCTTGGCGGAATTTGTATATGTATTGGGACGCTTGGTGGAATTTGTATATGTATTGGGGCGCTTGGGGGAATTTGTATATGTATTGGGACGCTTGGTGGAATTTGTATATGTATTGGGGCGCTTTGGGGAATTTGTATATGTATTGGGACGCTTGGCGGAATTTGTATATGTACTGGGACGCTTGGCGGAATTTGTATATGTATTGGGGCGCTTGGGGGAATTTGTATATGTATTGGGGCGCTTGGGGAATTTGTATATGTATTGGGACGCTTGGCGGAATTTGTATATGTATTGGGACGCTTGGCGGAATTTGTATATGTATTGGGGCACTTGGCGGAATTTGTATATGTATTGGGGCGCTTGGCGGAATTTGTATATGTATTGGGGGGCTTGGCGGAATTTGTATATGTATTGGGGCGCTTGGGGGAATTTGTATATGTATTGGGACGCTTGGCGGAATTTGTATATGTATTGGGACGCTTGTTGGAATTTGTATATGTATTGGGGGGCTTGGGGGAATTCGTATATGTATTGGGACGCTTGGCGGAATTTGTATATGTATTGGGGCTCTTGGCGGAATTTGTATATGTATTGGGGGGCTTGGGGGAATTTGTATATGTATTGGGACGCTTGCTGGAATTTGTATATGTATTGGGGCGCTTGGGGGAATTTGTATATGTATTGGGGCGCTTGGCGGAATTTGTATATGTATTGGGGCGCTTGGCGGAATTTGTATATGTATTGGGACGCTTGGCAGAATTTGTATATGTATTGGGACGCTTGGCGGAATTTGTATATGTATTGGGACGCTTGGCGGAATTTGTATATGTATTGGGACGCTTGGCGGAATTTGTATATGTATTGGGACGCTTGGCGGAATTTGTATATGTATTGGGACGCTTGGCGGAGTTTGTATATGTATTGGGACGCTTGGCGGAATTTGTATATGTATTGGGACGCTTGGTGGAATTTGTATATGTATTGGGGCGCTTGGGGGAATTTGTATATGTATTGGGATGCTTGGCGGAATTTGTATATGTATTGGGGCGCTTTGGGGAATTTGTATATGTATTGGGACGCTTGGCGGAATTTGTATATGTATTGGGGCGCTTGGCGGAATTTGTATATGTATTGGGGCGCTTGGGGGAATTTGTATATGTATTGGGGCGCTTGGGGGAATTTGTATATGTATTGGGGGGCTTGGGGGAATTTGTATATGTATTGGGACGCTTGGTGGAATTTGTATATGTATTGGGGCGCTTGGGGGAATTTGTATATGTATTGGGGCGCTTGGCGGAATTTGTATATGTATTGGGGGGCTTGGCGGAATTTGTATATGTATTGGGGGGCTTGGCGGAATTTGTATATGTATTGGGGCGCTTGGGGGAATTTGTATATGTATTGGGACGCTTGGCGGAATTTGTATATGTATTGGGACGCTTGTTGGAATTTGTATATGTATTGGGGGGCTTGGGGGAATTCGTATATGTATTGGGGCGCTTAGCGGAATTTGTATATGTATTGGGGTGCTTTGCGGAATTTGTATATGTATTGTGACGCTTGGCGGAATTTGTATATGTATTGGGACGCTTGGCGGAATTTGTATATGTATTGGGGCACTTGGCGGAATTTGTATATGTATTGGGGCGCTTGGCGGAATTTGTATATGTATTGGGGGGCTTGGGGGAATTTGTATATGTATTGGGACGCTTGGCGGAATTTGTATATGTATTGGGGGGCTTGGCGGAATTTGTATATGTATTGGGGCGCTTGGGGGAATTTGTATATGTTTTGGGACGCTTGGCGGAATTTGTATATGTATTGGGACGCTTGTTGGAATTTGTATATGTATTGGGGCGCTTGGGGGAATTTGTATATGTTTTGGGACGCTTGGCGGAATTTGTATATGTATTGGGACGCTTGTTGGAATTTGTATATGTATTGGGGGGCTTGGGGGAATTCGTATATGTATTGGGGCGCTTGGCGGAATTTGTATATGTATTGGGGAGCTTAGCGGTATTTGTATATGTATTGGGGTGCTTGGCGGAATTTGTATATGTATTGGGACGCTTGGCGGAATTTGTATATGTATTGGGGCGCTTGGCGGAATTTGTATATGTATTGGGACGCTTGGCGGAATTTGTATATGTATTGGGACGCTTGGCGGAATTTGTATATGTATTGGGGCGCTTTGGGGAATTTGTATATGTATTGGGACGCTTGGCGGAATTTGTATATGTATTGGGACGCTTGGCGGAATTTGTATATGTATTGGGGAGCTTAGCGGAATTTGTATATGTATTGGGGCGCTTGGCGGAATTTGTATATGTATTGGGACGCTTGGCGGAATTTGTATATGTATTGGGACGCTTGGCGGAATTTGTATATGTATTGGGGCGTTTGGCGGAATTTGTATATGTATTAGGACGCTTGGCGGAATTTGTATATGTATTGGGACGCTTGGCGGAATTTGTATATGTATTGGGGCGCTTGGCGGAATTTGTATATGTATTGGGACGCTTGGCGGAATTTGTATATGTATTGGGACGCTTGGCGGAATTTGTATATGTATTGGGGCGCTTTGGGGAATTTGTATATGTATTGGGACGCTTGGCGGAATTTGTATATGTACTGGGGCGCTTGGCGGAATTTGGATATGTATTGGGACGCTTGGCGGAATTTGTAAATGTATTGGGACGCTTGGCGGAATTTGTATATGTATTGGGGCGCTTGGCGGAATTTGTATATGTATTGGGGCGCTTGGTGGAATTTGTATATGTATTGGGGCGCTTGGCGGAATTTGTATATGTATTGGGGCGCTTTGGGGAATTTGTATATGTATTGGGACGCTTGGCGGAATTTGTATATGTATTGGGACGCTTGGCGGAATTTGTATATGTATTGGGACGCTTGGCGGAATTTGTATATGTATTGGGGCGCTTGGCGGAATTTGTATATGTATTGGGGCGCTTTGGGGAATTTGTATATGTATTGGGGCGCTTTGGGGAATTTGTATATGTATTGGGACGCTTGGCGGAATTTGTATATGTATTGGAACGCTTGGGGGAATTTGTATATGTATTGGGGCGTTTGGGGGAATTTGTATATGTATTGGGGGGCTTGGGGGAATTTGTATATGTATTGGGACGCGTGGCGGAATTTGTATATGTATTGGGGCGCTTGGCGGAATTTGTATATGTATTGGGGGTCTTGGGGGAATTTGTATATGTATTGGGGGGCTTGGGGGAATTTGTTTGTATATGTATTGGGGGTCTTGGGGGAATTTGTATATGTATTGGGGGGCTTGGGGGAATTTGTATATGTATTGGGACGCTTGGGGGAATTTGTATATGTATTGGGGGGCTTGGGGGAATTTGTATATGTATTGGGACGCTTGGGGGAATTTGTTTATGTATTGGGACGCTTGGGGGAATTTGTATATGTATTTGGACGCTTGGGGGAATTTGTATATGTATTGGGGGGCTTGGGGGAATTTGTATATGTATTGGGGTGCTTGGGGGAATTTGTATATGTATTGGGGTGCTTGGGGGAATTTGTATATGTATTGGGGGGCTTGGGGGAATTTGTATATGTATTGGGGGGCTTGGGGGAATTTGTATATGTATTGGGGGGCTTGGGGGAATTTGTATATGTATTGGGGCGCTTGGCGGAGTATGTATATGTATTGGGGGGCTTGGCGGAGTTTGTATATGTATTGGGATGCTTGGCGGAGTTTGTATATGTATTGGGGCGCTTGGCGGAATTTGTATATGTATTGGGACGCTTGGCGGAATTTGTATATGTATTGGGACGCTTTGGGTAATTTGTATATGTATTGGGACGCTTGGCGGAATTCATATATGTATTGGGACGCTTGGCGGAATTTGTATATGTATTGGGGCGCTTGGCGGAATTTGTATATGTATTGGGGGGCTTGGCGGAATTTGTATATGTATTGGGACGCTTGGCGGAATTTGTATATGTATTGGGGGGCTTTGGGGAATTTGTATATGTATTGGGGGGCTTGGCGGAATTTGTATATGTATTGGGGCGCTTGGCGGAATTTGTATATGTATTAGGACGCTTGGCGGAATTTGTATATGTATAGGGGGGCTTGGCGGAGTTTGTATATGTATTGGGGTGCTTGGCGGAATTTGTATATGTATTAGGACGCTTGGCGGAATTTGTATATGTATTGGGACGCTTGGCGGAGTCTGTATATGTATTGGGACGCTTGGCGGAATTTGTATATGTATTGGGGGGCTTTGGGGAATTTGTATATGTATTGGGGCGCTTTGGGGAATTTGTATATGTATTGGGGGGCTTGGCGGAATTTGTATATGTATTGGGGCGCTTGGCGGAATTTGTATATGTATTAGGACGCTTGGCGGAATTTGTATATGTATTGGGGGGCTTGGCAGAGTTTGTATATGTATTGGGGCGCTTGGCGGAATTTGTATATGTATTAGGACGCTTGGCGGAATTTGTATATGTATTGGGACGCTTGGCGGAGTTTGTATATGTATTGGGGCGTTTGGCGGAATTTGTATATGTATTGGGACGCTTGGCGGAATTTGTATATGTATTGGGGCGTTTGGCGGAATTTGTATATGTATTGGGACTCTTGGCGGAGTTTGTATATGTATTGGGGCGCTTGGCGGAATTTGTATACGTATTGGGACGCTTAGCGGAATTTGTATATGTATTGGGACGCTTAGCGGAATTTGTATATGTATTGGGGCGCTTGGCGGAATTTGTATATGTATTGGGGCGCTTGGCGGAATTTGTATATGTATTGGGACGCTTGGCGGAATTTGTATATGTATTGGGGCGCTTGGCGGAATTTGTATATGTATTCGGACGCTTGGCGGAGTTTGTATATGTATTGGGGCGCTTGGCGGAATTTGTATATGTATTAGGACGCTTGGCGGAGTTTGTATATGTATTGGGACGCTTGGCGGAATTTGTATATGTATTGGGGGGTTTGGCGGAATTTGTATATGTATTGGGGGGCTTGGCGGAATTTGTATATGTATTGGGACGCTTGGCGGAATTTGTATATGTATTTGGACGCTTGGCGGAATTTGTATATGTATTGGGGGGCTTGGCGGAATTTGTATATGTATTGGGGCGCTTGGCGGAATTTGTATATGTATTGGGACGCTTGGCGGAATTTGTATATGTATTGGGACGCTTGGCGGAATTTGTATATGTATTGGGGGGCTTGGCGGAATTTGTATATGTATTGGGGCGCTTGGCGGAATTTGTATATGTATTGGGGGGCTTGGCGGAATTTGTATATGTATTGGGGCGCTTGGCGGAATTTGTATATGTATTGGGGGGCTTTGGGGAATTTGTATATGTATTGGGGCGCTTGGCGGAATTTGTATATGTATTGGGGCGCTTGGCGGAATTTGTATATGTATTGGGGGGCTTTGGGGAATTTGTATATGTATTGGGGGGCTTGGCAGAATTTGTATATGTATTTGGGGGGCGTGGCGGAATTTGTATATGTATTGGGGCGCTTGGCGGAATTTGTATATGTATTGGGGGCTTGGGGGAATTTGTATATGTATTGGGGCGCTTGGCGGAATTTGTATATGTATTGGGACGCTTGGCGGAATTTGTATATGTATTGGGACGTTTGGCGGAATTTGTATATGTATTGGGGCGCTTGGCGGAATTTGTATATGTTTTGGGGGGCTTTGGGGAATTTGTATATGTATTGGGGGGCTTGGCGGAATTTGTATATGTATTGGGACGCTTGGCGGAATTTGTATATGTATTGGGACGCTTGGGGGAATTTGTATATGTATTGGGGCGCTTGGCGGAATTTGCATATGTATTTGGGGGCGTGGCGGAATTTGTATATGTATTGGGACGCTTGGCGGAATTTGTATATGTATTGGGGGGCTTGGCGGAATTTGTATATGTATTGGGGCGCTTGGCGGAATTTGTATATGTATTGGGGGGCTTGGGGGAATTTGTATATGTATTGGGACGCTTGGCGGAATTTGTATATGTATTGGGGCGCTTGGCGGAATTTGTATATGTATTGGGGGGCTTTGGGAAATTTGTATATGTATTGGGGGGCTTGGCGGAATTTGTATATGTATTGGGGGGCTTGGCGGAATTTGTATATGTATTGGGGCGCTTGGCGGAATTTGTATATGTATTGGGGGGCTTGGGGGAATTTGTATATGTATTGGGGCGCTTGGCGGAATTTGTATATGTATTGGGGCGCTTGGCGGAATTTGTATATGTATTGGGGGGCTTTGGGGAATTTGTATATGTATTGGGGCGCTTGGCGGATTTTGTATATGTATTGGGGCGCTTGGCGGAATTTGTATATGTATTGGGGGGCTTTGGGGAATTTGTATATGTAGTGGGGGGCTTGGCAGAATTTGTATATGTATTGGGGGGCGTGGCGGAATTTGTATATGTATTGGGACGCTTGGCGGAATTTGTATATGTATTGGGACGCTTGGCGGAATTTGTATATGTATTGGGGGGCTTGGGGGAATTTGTATATGTATTGGGGCGCTTTGGGGAATTTGTATATGTATTGGGGGGCTTGGCGGAATTTGTATATGTATTGGGGCGCTTTGGGGAATTTATATATGTATTGGGACGCTTGGCGGAATTTGTATATGTATTGGGGCTCTTGGCGGAATTTGTATATGTATTGGGGGGCTTGGGGGAATTTGTATATGTATTGGGACGCTTGGTGGAATTTGTATATGTATTGGGGCGCTTGGGGGAATTTGTATATGTATTGGGGCGCTTGGCGGAATTTGTATATGTATTGGGGCGCTTGGCGGAATTTGTATATGTATTGGGACGCTTGGCAGAATTTGTATATGTATTGGGACGCTTGGCGGAATTTGTATATGTATTGGGACGCTTGGCGGAATTTGTATATGTATTGGGACGCTTGGCGGAATTTGTATATGTATTGGGACGCTTGGCGGAATTTGTATATGTATTGGGACGCTTGGCGGAGTTTGTATATGTATTGGGACGCTTGGCGGAATTTGTATATGTATTGGGACGCTTGGTGGAATTTGTATATGTATTGGGGCGCTTGGGGGAATTTGTATATGTATTGGGATGCTTGGCGGAATTTGTATATGTATTGGGGCGCTTTGGGGAATTTGTATATGTATTGGGACGCTTGGCGGAATTTGTATATGTATTGGGGCGCTTGGCGGAATTTGTATATGTATTGGGGCGCTTGGGGGAATTTGTATATGTATTGGGGCGCTTGGGGGAATTTGTATATGTATTGGGGGGCTTGGGGGAATTTGTATATGTATTGGGACGCTTGGTGGAATTTGTATATGTATTGGGGCGCTTGGGGGAATTTGTATATGTATTGGGGCGCTTGGCGGAATTTGTATATGTATTGGGGCGCTTGGCGGAATTTGTATATGTATTGGGACGCTTGGCGGAATTTGTATATGTATTGGGACGCTTGGCGGAATTTGTATATGTATTGGGACGCTTGGCGGAATTTGTATATGTATTGGGACGCTTGGCGGAATTTGTATATGTATTGGGACGCTTGGCGGAATTTGTATATGTATTGGGACGCTTGGCGGAGTTTGTATATGTATTGGGACGCTTGGCGGAATTTGTATATGTATTGGGACGCTTGGTGGAATTTGTATATGTATTGGGGCGCTTGGGGGAATTTGTATATGTATTGGGACGCTTGGCGGAATTTGTATATGTATTGGGGCGCTTTGGGGAATTTGTATATGTATTGGGACGCTTGGCGGAATTTGTATATGTACTGGGACGCTTGGCGGAATTTGTATATGTATTGGGGCGCTTGGGGGAATTTGTATATGTATTGGGGCGCTTGGGGGAATTTGTATATGTATTGGGACGCTTGGCGGAATTTGTATATGTATTGGGACGCTTGGCGGAATTTGTATATGTATTGGGGCACTTGGCGGAATTTGTATATGTATTGGGGCGCTTGGCGGAATTTGTATATGTATTGGGGGGCTTGGCGGAATTTGTATATGTATTGGGGCGCTTGGGGGAATTTGTATATGTATTGGGACGCTTGGCGGAATTTGTATATGTATTGGGACGCTTGTTGGAATTTGTATATGTATTGGGGGGCTTGGGGGAATTCGTATATGTATTGGGACGCTTGGCGGAATTTGTATATGTATTGGGGCTCTTGGCGGAATTTGTATATGTATTGGGGGGCTTGGGGGAATTTGTATATGTATTGGGACGCTTGGTGGAATTTGTATATGTATTGGGGCGCTTGGGGGAATTTGTATATGTATTGGGGCGCTTGGCGGAATTTGTATATGTATTGGGGCGCTTGGCGGAATTTGTATATGTATTGGGACGCTTGGCAGAATTTGTATATGTATTGGGACGCTTGGCGGAATTTGTATATGTATTGGGACGCTTGGCGGAATTTGTATATGTATTGGGACGCTTGGTGGAATTTGTATATGTATTGGGGCGCTTGGGGGAATTTGTATATGTATTGGGACGCTTGGCGGAATTTGTATATGTATTGGGGCGCTTTGGGGAATTTGTATATGTATTGGGACGCTTGGCGGAATTTGTATATGTATTGGGGCGCTTGGCGGAATTTGTATATGTATTGGGGCGCTTGGGGGAATTTGTATATGTATTGGGGCGCTTGGGGGAATTTGTATATGTATTGGGGGGCTTGGGGGAATTTGTATATGTATTGGGACGCTTGGTGGAATTTGTATATGTATTGGGGCGCTTGGGGGAATTTGTATATGTATTGGGGCGCTTGGCGGAATTTGTATATGTATTGGGGCGCTTGGCGGAATTTGTATATGTATTGGGACGCTTGGCGGAATTTGTATATGTATTGGGACGCTTGGCGGAATTTGTATATGTATTGGGACGCTTGGCGGAATTTGTATATGTATTGGGACGCTTGGCGGAATTTGTATATGTATTGGGACGCTTGGCGGAATTTGTATATGTATTGGGACGCTTGGCGGAGTTTGTATATGTATTGGGACGCTTGGCGGAATTTGTATATGTATTGGGACGCTTGGTGGAATTTGTATATGTATTGGGGCGCTTGGGGGAATTTGTATATGTATTGGGACGCTTGGCGGAATTTGTATATGTATTGGGGCGCTTTGGGGAATTTGTATATGTATTGGGACGCTTGGCGGAATTTGTATATGTACTGGGACGCTTGGCGGAATTTGTATATGTATTGGGGCGCTTGGGGGAATTTGTATATGTATTGGGGCGCTTGGGGGAATTTGTATATGTATTGGGACGCTTGGCGGAATTTGTATATGTATTGGGACGCTTGGCGGAATTTGTATATGTATTGGGGCACTTGGCGGAATTTGTATATGTATTGGGGCGCTTGGCGGAATTTGTATATGTATTGGGGGGCTTGGCGGAATTTGTATATGTATTGGGGCGCTTGGGGGAATTTGTATATGTATTGGGACGCTTGGCGGAATTTGTATATGTATTGGGACGCTTGTTGGAATTTGTATATGTATTGGGGGGCTTGGGGGAATTCGTATATGTATTGGGACGCTTGGCGGAATTTGTATATGTATTGGGGCTCTTGGCGGAATTTGTATATGTATTGGGGGGCTTGGGGGAATTTGTATATGTATTGGGACGCTTGGTGGAATTTGTATATGTATTGGGGCGCTTGGGGGAATTTGTATATGTATTGGGGCGCTTGGCGGAATTTGTATATGTATTGGGGCGCTTGGCGGAATTTGTATATGTATTGGGACGCTTGGCAGAATTTGTATATGTATTGGGACGCTTGGCGGAATTTGTATATGTATTGGGACGCTTGGCGGAATTTGTATATGTATTGGGACGCTTGGCGGAATTTGTATATGTATTGGGACGCTTGGCGGAATTTGTATATGTATTGGGACGCTTGGCGGAGTTTGTATATGTATTGGGACGCTTGGCGGAATTTGTATATGTATTGGGACGCTTGGTGGAATTTGTATATGTATTGGGGCGCTTGGGGGAATTTGTATATGTATTGGGATGCTTGGCGGAATTTGTATATGTATTGGGGCGCTTTGGGGAATTTGTATATGTATTGGGACGCTTGGCGGAATTTGTATATGTATTGGGGCGCTTGGCGGAATTTGTATATGTATTGGGGCGCTTGGGGGAATTTGTATATGTATTGGGGCGCTTGGGGGAATTTGTATATGTATTGGGGGGCTTGGGGGAATTTGTATATGTATTGGGACGCTTGGTGGAATTTGTATATGTATTGGGGCGCTTGGGGGAATTTGTATATGTATTGGGGCGCTTGGCGGAATTTGTATATGTATTGGGGGGCTTGGCGGAATTTGTATATGTATTGGGGGGCTTGGCGGAATTTGTATATGTATTGGGGCGCTTGGGGGAATTTGTATATGTATTGGGACGCTTGGCGGAATTTGTATATGTATTGGGACGCTTGTTGGAATTTGTATATGTATTGGGGGGCTTGGGGGAATTCGTATATGTATTGGGGCGCTTAGCGGAATTTGTATATGTATTGGGGTGCTTGGCGGAATTTGTATATGTATTGTGACGCTTGGCGGAATTTGTATATGTATTGGGACGCTTGGCGGAATTTGTATATGTATTGGGGCACTTGGCGGAATTTGTATATGTATTGGGGCGCTTGGCGGAATTTGTATATGTATTGGGGGGCTTGGGGGAATTTGTATATGTATTGGGACGCTTGGCGGAATTTGTATATGTATTGGGGGGCTTGGCGGAATTTGTATATGTATTGGGGCGCTTGGGGGAATTTGTATATGTTTTGGGACGCTTGGCGGAATTTGTATATGTATTGGGACGCTTGTTGGAATTTGTATATGTATTGGGGGGCTTGGGGGAATTCGTATATGTATTGGGGCGCTTGGCGGAATTTGTATATGTATTGGGGAGCTTAGCGGTATTTGTATATGTATTGGGGTGCTTGGCGGAATTTGTATATGTATTGGGACGCTTGGCGGAATTTGTATATGTATTGGGGCGTTTGGCGGAATTTGTATATGTATTAGGACGCTTGGCGGAATTTGTATATGTATTGGGACGCTTGGCGGAATTTGTATATGTATTGGGGCGCTTGGCGGAATTTGTATATGTATTGGGACGCTTGGCGGAATTTGTATATGTATTGGGACGCTTGGCGGAATTTGTATATGTATTGGGGCGCTTTGGGGAATTTGTATATGTATTGGGACGCTTGGCGGAATTTGTATATGTATTGGGACGCTTGGCGGAATTTGTATATGTATTGGGGAGCTTAGCGGAATTTGTATATGTATTGGGGCGCTTGGCGGAATTTGTATATGTATTGGGACGCTTGGCGGAATTTGTATATGTATTGGGACGCTTGGCGGAATTTGTATATGTATTGGGGCGCTTGGCGGAATTTGTATATGTATTGGGGCGTTTGGCGGAATTTGTATATGTATTAGGACGCTTGGCGGAATTTGTATATGTATTGGGACGCTTGGCGGAATTTGTATATGTATTGGGGCGCTTGGCGGAATTTGTATATGTATTGGGACGCTTGGCGGAATTTGTATATGTATTGGGACGCTTGGCGGAATTTGTATATGTATTGGGGCGCTTTGGGGAATTTGTATATGTATTGGGACGCTTGCCGGAATTTGTATATGTACTGGGGCGCTTGGCGGAATTTGGATATGTATTGGGACGCTTGGCGGAATTTGTAAATGTATTGGGACGCTTGGCGGAATTTGTATATGTATTGGGGCGCTTGGCGGAATTTGTATATGTATTGGGGCGCTTGGTGGAATTTGTATATGTATTGGGGCGCTTGGCGGAATTTGTATATGTATTGGGGCGCTTTGGGGAATTTGTATATGTATTGGGACGCTTGGCGGAATTTGTATATGTATTGGGACGCTTGGCGGAATTTGTATATGTATTGGGACGCTTGGCGGAATTTGTATATGTATTGGGGCGCTTGGCGGAATTTGTATATGTATTGGGGCGCTTTGGGGAATTTGTATATGTATTGGGGCGCTTTGGGGAATTTGTATATGTATTGGGACGCTTGGCGGAATTTGTATATGTATTGGAACGCTTGGGGGAATTTGTATATGTATTGGGGCGCTTGGGGGAATTTGTATATGTATTGGGGGGCTTGGGGGAATTTGTATATGTATTGGGACGCGTGGCGGAATTTGTATATGTATTGGGGCGCTTGGCGGAATTTGTATATGTATTAGGGGTCTTGGGGGAATTTGTATATGTATTGGGGGGCTTGGGGGAATTTGTATATGTATTGGGACGCTTGGGGGAATTTGTATATGTATTGGGGGGCTTGGGGGAATTTGTATATGTATTGGGACGCTTGGGGGAATTTGTTTATGTATTGGGACGCTTGGGGGAATTTGTATATGTATTTGGACGCTTGGGGGAATTTGTATATGTATTGGGGGGCTTGGGGGAATTTGTATATGTATTGGGGTGCTTGGGGGAATTTGTATATGTATTGGGGTGCTTGGGGGAATTTGTATATGTATTGGGGGGCTTGGGGGAATTTGTATATGTATTGGGGGGCTTGGGGGAATTTGTATATGTATTGGGGGGCTTGGGGGAATTTGTATATGTATTGGGGCGCTTGGCGGAGTATGTATATGTATTGGGGGGCTTGGCGGAGTTTGTATATGTATTGGGATGCTTGGCGGAGTTTGTATATGTATTGGGGCGCTTGGCGGAATTTGTATATGTATTGGGACGCTTGGCGGAATTTGTATATGTATTGGGACGCTTTGGGTAATTTGTATATGTATTGGGACGCTTGGCGGAATTCATATATGTATTGGGACGCTTGGCGGAATTTGTATATGTATTGGGGCGCTTGGCGGAATTTGTATATGTATTGGGGGGCTTGGCGGAATTTGTATATGTATTGGGACGCTTGGCGGAATTTGTATATGTATTGGGGGGCTTTGGGGAATTTGTATATGTATTGGGGGGCTTGGCGGAATTTGTATATGTATTGGGGCGCTTGGCGGAATTTGTATATGTATTAGGACGCTTGGCGGAATTTGTATATGTATAGGGGGGCTTGGCGGAGTTTGTATATGTATTGGGGTGCTTGGCAGAATTTGTATATGTATTGGGACGCTTGGCGGAATTTGTATATGTATTGGGACGCTTGGCGGAATTTGTATATGTATTGGGACGCTTGGTGGAATTTGTATATGTATTGGGGCGCTTGGGGGAATTTGTATATGTATTGGGACGCTTGGCGGAATTTGTATATGTATTGGGGCGCTTTGGGGAATTTGTATATGTATTGGGACGCTTGGCGGAATTTGTATATGTATTGGGGCGCTTGGCGGAATTTGTATATGTATTGGGGCGCTTGGGGGAATTTGTATATGTATTGGGGCGCTTGGGGGAATTTGTATATGTATTGGGGGGCTTGGGGGAATTTGTATATGTATTGGGACGCTTGGTGGAATTTGTATATGTATTGGGGCGCTTGGGGGAATTTGTATATGTATTGGGGCGCTTGGCGGAATTTGTATATGTATTGGGGCGCTTGGCGGAATTTGTATATGTATTGGGACGCTTGGCGGAATTTGTATATGTATTGGGACGCTTGGCGGAATTTGTATATGTATTGGGACGCTTGGCGGAATTTGTATATGTATTGGGACGCTTGGCGGAATTTGTATATGTATTGGGACGCTTGGCGGAATTTGTATATGTATTGGGACGCTTGGCGGAGTTTGTATATGTATTGGGACGCTTGGCGGAATTTGTATATGTATTGGGACGCTTGGTGGAATTTGTATATGTATTGGGGCGCTTGGGGGAATTTGTATATGTATTGGGACGCTTGGCGGAATTTGTATATGTATTGGGGCGCTTTGGGGAATTTGTATATGTATTGGGACGCTTGGCGGAATTTGTATATGTACTGGGACGCTTGGCGGAATTTGTATATGTATTGGGGCGCTTGGGGGAATTTGTATATGTATTGGGGCGCTTGGGGGAATTTGTATATGTATTGGGACGCTTGGCGGAATTTGTATATGTATTGGGACGCTTGGCGGAATTTGTATATGTATTGGGGCACTTGGCGGAATTTGTATATGTATTGGGGCGCTTGGCGGAATTTGTATATGTATTGGGGGGCTTGGCGGAATTTGTATATGTATTGGGGCGCTTGGGGGAATTTGTATATGTATTGGGACGCTTGGCGGAATTTGTATATGTATTGGGACGCTTGTTGGAATTTGTATATGTATTGGGGGGCTTGGGGGAATTCGTATATGTATTGGGACGCTTGGCGGAATTTGTATATGTATTGGGGCTCTTGGCGGAATTTGTATATGTATTGGGGGGCTTGGGGGAATTTGTATATGTATTGGGACGCTTGGTGGAATTTGTATATGTATTGGGGCGCTTGGGGGAATTTGTATATGTATTGGGGCGCTTGGCGGAATTTGTATATGTATTGGGGCGCTTGGCGGAATTTGTATATGTATTGGGACGCTTGGCAGAATTTGTATATGTATTGGGACGCTTGGCGGAATTTGTATATGTATTGGGACGCTTGGCGGAATTTGTATATGTATTGGGACGCTTGGCGGAATTTGTATATGTATTGGGACGCTTGGCGGAATTTGTATATGTATTGGGACGCTTGGCGGAGTTTGTATATGTATTGGGACGCTTGGCGGAATTTGTATATGTATTGGGACGCTTGGTGGAATTTGTATATGTATTGGGGCGCTTGGGGGAATTTGTATATGTATTGGGATGCTTGGCGGAATTTGTATATGTATTGGGGCGCTTTGGGGAATTTGTATATGTATTGGGACGCTTGGCGGAATTTGTATATGTATTGGGGCGCTTGGCGGAATTTGTATATGTATTGGGGCGCTTGGGGGAATTTGTATATGTATTGGGGCGCTTGGGGGAATTTGTATATGTATTGGGGGGCTTGGGGGAATTTGTATATGTATTGGGACGCTTGGTGGAATTTGTATATGTATTGGGGCGCTTGGGGGAATTTGTATATGTATTGGGGCGCTTGGCGGAATTTGTATATGTATTGGGGGGCTTGGCGGAATTTGTATATGTATTGGGGGGCTTGGCGGAATTTGTATATGTATTGGGGCGCTTGGGGGAATTTGTATATGTATTGGGACGCTTGGCGGAATTTGTATATGTATTGGGACGCTTGTTGGAATTTGTATATGTATTGGGGGGCTTGGGGGAATTCGTATATGTATTGGGGCGCTTAGCGGAATTTGTATATGTATTGGGGTGCTTGGCGGAATTTGTATATGTATTGTGACGCTTGGCGGAATTTGTATATGTATTGGGACGCTTGGCGGAATTTGTATATGTATTGGGGCACTTGGCGGAATTTGTATATGTATTGGGGCGCTTGGCGGAATTTGTATATGTATTGGGGGGCTTGGGGGAATTTGTATATGTATTGGGACGCTTGGCGGAATTTGTATATGTATTGGGGGGCATGGCGGAATTTGTATATGTATTGGGGCGCTTGGGGGAATTTGTATATGTTTTGGGACGCTTGGCGGAATTTGTATATGTATTGGGACGCTTGTTGGAATTTGTATATGTATTGGGGGGCTTGGGGGAATTCGTATATGTATTGGGGCGCTTGGCGGAATTTGTATATGTATTGGGGAGCTTAGCGGTATTTGTATATGTATTGGGGTGCTTGGCGGAATTTGTATATGTATTGGGACGCTTGGCGGAATTTGTATATGTATTGGGGCGTTTGGCGGAATTTGTATATGTATTAGGACGCTTGGCGGAATTTGTATATGTATTGGGACGCTTGGCGGAATTTGTATATGTATTGGGGCGCTTGGCGGAATTTGTATATGTATTGGGACGCTTGGCGGAATTTGTATATGTATTGGGACGCTTGGCGGAATTTGTATATGTATTGGGGCGCTTTGGGGAATTTGTATATGTATTGGGACGCTTGGCGGAATTTGTATATGTATTGGGACGCTTGGCGGAATTTGTATATGTATTGGGGAGCTTAGCGGAATTTGTATATGTATTGGGGCGCTTGGCGGAATTTGTATATGTATTGGGACGCTTGGCGGAATTTGTATATGTATTGGGACGCTTGGCGGAATTTGTATATGTATTGGGGCGCTTGGCGGAATTTGTATATGTATTGGGGCGTTTGGCGGAATTTGTATATGTATTAGGACGCTTGGCGGAATTTGTATATGTATTGGGACGCTTGGCGGAATTTGTATATGTATTGGGGCGCTTGGCGGAATTTGTATATGTATTGGGACGCTTGGCGGAATTTGTATATGTATTGGGACGCTTGGCGGAATTTGTATATGTATTGGGGCGCTTTGGGGAATTTGTATATGTATTGGGACGCTTGCCGGAATTTGTATATGTACTGGGGCGCTTGGCGGAATTTGGATATGTATTGGGACGCTTGGCGGAATTTGTAAATGTATTGGGACGCTTGGCGGAATTTGTATATGTATTGGGGCGCTTGGCGGAATTTGTATATGTATTGGGGCGCTTGGTGGAATTTGTATATGTATTGGGGCGCTTGGCGGAATTTGTATATGTATTGGGGCGCTTTGGGGAATTTGTATATGTATTGGGACGCTTGGCGGAATTTGTATATGTATTGGGACGCTTGGCGGAATTTGTATATGTATTGGGACGCTTGGCGGAATTTGTATATGTATTGGGGCGCTTGGCGGAATTTGTATATGTATTGGGGCGCTTTGGGGAATTTGTATATGTATTGGGGCGCTTTGGGGAATTTGTATATGTATTGGGACGCTTGGCGGAATTTGTATATGTATTGGAACGCTTGGGGGAATTTGTATATGTATTGGGGCGCTTGGGGGAATTTGTATATGTATTGGGGGGCTTGGGGGAATTTGTATATGTATTGGGACGCGTGGCGGAATTTGTATATGTATTGGGGCGCTTGGCGGAATTTGTATATGTATTAGGGGTCTTGGGGGAATTTGTATATGTATTGGGGGGCTTGGGGGAATTTGTATATGTATTGGGACGCTTGGGGGAATTTGTATATGTATTGGGGGGCTTGGGGGAATTTGTATATGTATTGGGACGCTTGGGGGAATTTGTTTATGTATTGGGACGCTTGGGGGAATTTGTATATGTATTTGGACGCTTGGGGGAATTTGTATATGTATTGGGGGGCTTGGGGGAATTTGTATATGTATTGGGGTGCTTGGGGGAATTTGTATATGTATTGGGGTGCTTGGGGGAATTTGTATATGTATTGGGGGGCTTGGGGGAATTTGTATATGTATTGGGGGGCTTGGGGGAATTTGTATATGTATTGGGGGGCTTGGGGGAATTTGTATATGTATTGGGGCGCTTGGCGGAGTATGTATATGTATTGGGGGGCTTGGCGGAGTTTGTATATGTATTGGGATGCTTGGCGGAGTTTGTATATGTATTGGGGCGCTTGGCGGAATTTGTATATGTATTGGGACGCTTGGCGGAATTTGTATATGTATTGGGACGCTTTGGGTAATTTGTATATGTATTGGGACGCTTGGCGGAATTCATATATGTATTGGGACGCTTGGCGGAATTTGTATATGTATTGGGGCGCTTGGCGGAATTTGTATATGTATTGGGGGGCTTGGCGGAATTTGTATATGTATTGGGACGCTTGGCGGAATTTGTATATGTATTGGGGGGCTTTGGGGAATTTGTATATGTATTGGGGGGCTTGGCGGAATTTGTATATGTATTGGGGCGCTTGGCGGAATTTGTATATGTATTAGGACGCTTGGCGGAATTTGTATATGTATAGGGGGGCTTGGCGGAGTTTGTATATGTATTGGGGTGCTTGGCGGAATTTGTATATGTATTAGGACGCTTGGCGGAATTTGTATATGTATTGGGACGCTTGGCGGAGTCTGTATATGTATTGGGACGCTTGGCGGAATTTGTATATGTATTGGGGGGCTTTGGGGAATTTGTATATGTATTGGGGCGCTTTGGGGAATTTGTATATGTATTGGGGGGCTTGGCGGAATTTGTATATGTATTGGGGCGCTTGGCGGAATTTGTATATGTATTAGGACGCTTGGCGGAATTTGTATATGTATTGGGGGGCTTGGCAGAGTTTGTATATGTATTGGGGCGCTTGGCGGAATTTGTATATGTATTAGGACGCTTGGCGGAATTTGTATATGTATTGGGACGCTTGGCGGAGTTTGTATATGTATTGGGGCGTTTGGCGGAATTTGTATATGTATTGGGACGCTTGGCGGAATTTGTATATGTATTGGGGCGTTTGGCGGAATTTGTATATGTATTGGGACTCTTGGCGGAGTTTGTATATGTATTGGGGCGCTTGGCGGAATTTGTATACGTATTGGGACGCTTAGCGGAATTTGTATATGTATTGGGACGCTTAGCGGAATTTGTATATGTATTGGGGCGCTTGGCGGAATTTGTATATGTATTGGGGCGCTTGGCGGAATTTGTATATGTATTGGGACGCTTGGCGGAATTTGTATATGTATTGGGGCGCTTGGCGGAATTTGTATATGTATTCGGACGCTTGGCGGAGTTTGTATATGTATTGGGGCGCTTGGCGGAATTTGTATATGTATTAGGACGCTTGGCGGAGTTTGTATATGTATTGGGACGCTTGGCGGAATTTGTATATGTATTGGGGGGTTTGGCGGAATTTGTATATGTATTGGGGGGCTTGGCGGAATTTGTATATGTATTGGGACGCTTGGCGGAATTTGTATATGTATTTGGACGCTTGGCGGAATTTGTATATGTATTGGGGGGCTTGGCGGAATTTGTATATGTATTGGGGCGCTTGGCGGAATTTGTATATGTATTGGGACGCTTGGCGGAATTTGTATATGTATTGGGACGCTTGGCGGAATTTGTATATGTATTGGGGGGCTTGGCGGAATTTGTATATGTATTGGGGCGCTTGGCGGAATTTGTATATGTATTGGGGGGCTTGGCGGAATTTGTATATGTATTGGGGCGCTTGGCGGAATTTGTATATGTATTGGGGGGCTTTGGGGAATTTGTATATGTATTGGGGCGCTTGGCGGAATTTGTATATGTATTGGGGCGCTTGGCGGAATTTGTATATGTATTGGGGGGCTTTGGGGAATTTGTATATGTATTGGGGGGCTTGGCAGAATTTGTATATGTATTGGGGGGCGTGGCGGAATTTGTATATGTATTGGGGCGCTTGGCGGAATTTGTATATGTATTGGGGGGCTTGGGGGAATTTGTATATGTATTGGGGCGCTTGGCGGAATTTGTATATGTATTGGGACGCTTGGCGGAATTTGTATATGTATTGGGACGTTTGGCGGAATTTGTATATGTATTGGGGCGCTTGGCGGAATTTGTATATGTTTTGGGGGGCTTTGGGGAATTTGTATATGTATTGGGGGGCTTGGCGGAATTTGTATATGTATTGGGACGCTTGGCAGAATTTGTATATGTATTGGGACGCTTGGGGGAATTTGTATATGTATTGGGGCGCTTGGCGGAATTTGCATATGTATTGGGGGGCGTGGCGGAATTTGTATATGTATTGGGACGCTTGGCGGAATTTGTATATGTATTGGGGGGCTTGGCGGAATTTGTATATGTATTGGGGCGCTTGGCGGAATTTGTATATGTATTGGGGGGCTTGGGGGAATTTGTATATGTATTGGGACGCTTGGCGGAATTTGTATATGTATTGGGGCGCTTGGCGGAATTTGTATATGTATTGGGGGGCTTTGGGGAATTTGTATATGTATTGGGGGGCTTGGCGGAATTTGTATATGTATTGGGGGGCTTGGCGGAATTTGTATATGTATTGGGGCGCTTGGCGGAATTTGTATATGTATTGGGGGGCTTGGGGGAATTTGTATATGTATTGGGGCGCTTGGCGGAATTTGTATATGTATTGGGGCGCTAGGCGGAATTTGTATATGTATTGGGGGGCTTTGGGAAATTTGTATATGTATTGGGGCGCTTGGCGGATTTTGTATATGTATTGGGGCGCTTGGCGGAATTTGTATATGTATTGGGGGGCTTTGGGGAATTTGTATATGTAGTGGGGGGCTTGGCAGAATTTGTATATGTATTGGGGGGCGTGGTGGAATTTGTATATGTATTGGGACGCTTGGCGGAATTTGTATATGTATTGGGACGCTTGGCGGAATTTGTATATGTATTGGGGGGCTTGGGGGAATTTGTATATGTATTGGGGCGCTTGGCGGAATTTGTATATGTATTGGGACGCTTGGCGGAATTTGTATATGTATTGGGGCGCTTGGCGGAATTTGTATATGTATTGGGGGGCTTTGGGGAATTTGTATATGTATTGGGGGGCTTGGCGGAATTTGTATATGTATTGGGGGGCTTTGGGGAATTTGTATATGTATTGGGGGGCTTGGCGGAATTTGTATATGTATTGGGGCGCTTGGCGGAATTTGTATATGTATTGGGGGGCTTGGGGGAATTTGTATATGTATTGGGGCGCTTAGCGGAATTTGTATATGTATTGGGACGCTTGGCGGAATTTGTATATGTATTGGGACGTTTGGCGGAATTTGTATATGTATTGGGGCGCTTGGCGGAATTTGTATATGTATTGGGGGGCTTTGGGGAATTTGTATATGTATTGGGGGGCTTGGCGGATTTTGTATATGTATTGGGGGGCTTTGGGGAATTTGTATATGTATTGAGGGGCTTGGCGGAATTGTATATATATTGGGGCGCTTGGCGGAATTTGTATATGTATTGGGACGCTTGGCGGAATTTGTATATGTATTGGGACCTTTGGCGGAATTTGTATATGTATTGGGGCGCTTGGCGGAATTTGTATATGTATTGGGGGGCTTTGGGGAATTTTATATATGTATTGGGGGGCTTGGCGGAATTTGTATATGTATTGGGGGGCTTTGGGGAATTTGTATATGTATTGGGGGGCTTGGCGGAATTTGTATATGTATTGGGGCGCTTGGCGGAATTTGTATATGTATTGGGACGCTTGGGGGAATTTGTATATGTATTGGGGCGCTTGGCGGAATTTGTATATGTATTGGGACGCTTGGCGGAATTTGTATATGTATTGGGGCGCTTGGCGGAATCTGTATATGTATTGGGGCGCTTGGCGGAATTTGTATATGTATTGGGACGCTTGGCGGAATTTGTATATGTATTGGGACGTTTGGCGGAATTTGTATATGTATTGGGGCGCTTGGCGGAATTTGTATATGTATTGGGGGGCTTTGGGGAATTTGTATATGTATTGGGGGGCTTGGCGGAATTTGTATATGTATTGGGGGGCTTTGGGGAATTTGTATATGTATTGGGGGGCTTGGCAGAATTTGTATATGTACTGGGGGGCGTGGCGGAATTTGTATATGTATTGGGGCTCTTGGCGGAATTTGTATATGTATTGGGGGGCTTGGGGGAATTTGTATATGTATTGGGGCGCTTAGCGGAATTTGTATATGTATTGGGACGCTTGGCGGAATTTGTATATGTATTGGGACGTTTGGCGGAATTTGTATATGTATTGGGGCGCTTGGCGGAATTTGTATATGTATTGGGGGGCTTTGGGGAATTTGTATATGTATTGGGGGGCTTGGCGGAATTTGTATATGTATTGGGGGGCTTTGGGGAATTTGTATATGTATTGGGGGGCTTGGCGGAATTGTATATATATTGGGGCGTTTGGCGGAATTTGTATATGTATTGGGACGCTTGGCGGAATTTGTATATGTATTGGGGCGCTTGGCGGAATTTGTATATGTATTGGGGGGCTTTGGGGAATTTGTATATGTATTGGGGGGCTTGGCGGAATTTGTATATGTATTGGGGGGCTTTGGGGAATTTGTATATGTATTGGGGGGCTTGGCGGAATTTGTATATGTATTGGGGGGCTTGGCGGAATTTGTATATGTATTCATGCATGTATATGTATATGTATATGTATATGTATTCATGCATGTATATGTATATGTATATGTATATGTATATGTATTCATGCATTTATATGTATATGTATATGTATATGTATATGTATATGTATATGTATTGGGGCGCTTGGCGGAATTTGTATATGTATTGGGGGGCTTGGCGGAATTTGTATATGTATTGGGGGGCTTGGCGGATTTTTTATATGTATTGGGGCGCTTGGGGGAATTTGTATATGTATTGGGGTGCTTGGGGGAATTTGTATATGTATTCATGCATGCTGAAACTGGCCCAAACATTACAGTCTGGGAGTACTTGCCCTGGCTCATCAGGCCTAGCATTGGGGATGATGGGGTGAGTAGATCAGCTGTTTGATTAAGCTCCATTACATGGTGAATGGAAGATGTGATGCTGCAATGAATTCTGGGCTTTGGTGGGACTGGCAGTTAGAATCTTTAATTACCAATCACTGCTGAGTTTGGGAAATTTGTGTCCCATAATTCTATACATCGCCATGCAAAACCAACCCTTTGTTGTTTCAGAAGGTGTCTGGGAAAGTACAATGGTGACAGCATGGGCCTGTGACAGGGTAAATAAACGTCACCAGCCATATGCCTGGCAGACTTATGTGTAGGTCTGCAGTGCAGCAGTGAGGAGGTTAACTTTCAGCTGAGTTAATTAGTCTGAGCCCAGCTGCCCCATCAAGGTGTTTTAAAAACCCCCAGGCTGTACACACATGCAGGCTAGCTGGTCAGGAGACAGGAGTGAAATGCTGAAGTAAGATTACTGCTACAAGGTCTGTTTTCAAAGTACATGTTTGATGAACTGTCTGTGTCCTGCATGCTGAAAAGAAGCTGTCTTGTTTTTCTATGCTGAAGAGAAGCTATTTTGTTTTTGTATGCTGACAAGAAGCTGTTTTGTTTTTGTGTGCTGTAATTTTTACGGCTCAATAAATAAGTCTTATCAAGAAAACCCACGTGTGGTTGCATGTACCCTGCAACATATGGTATCAGAAGTGGGATGTTGTGAGGCCCCTGCAGTTGAAGGGCCACACACACAAAAATGAAGAAAAAAATGGAATTTTTTTAAAAAGAGTTTCTGTGCGAGCAGGCCCAACTACAGGCAGAGAGAGATGAAAGACTATTGCAGCAGCAAACCCAGCTTCTAACCCAGCAGCAGGCAGCACAGGATGAGCGGATGGCCAGGCTGCTGATCCAATTCCAGGGTTCTGCCAGTCCAGAACTTGCGAACAAACCCCCGGTGCTCCTGAGGAAAATGGCTCCGAACGAGGATCCAGAGGCTTTTCTACTGAAAGGGTTTGAAAGGGTTGCTGAAGCCAAGGGCTGGTCTGCAGACCGCTGGGCAATCGCTTTGGCCCCACTCCTTATAGGAGAAGCCCAGGCCGCATATCAGGGCTTCCCAGCAGACAAGGCAATGGATTACAAACAAGTAAAAGCCGCCATACTGGATCGCTTAGGTCTGACCCCAGAGACCTACCGGCAGCAGTTCCGGAACCTGAAGTACACCTCTAAGATGAGACCCCGTGTCCTAGCTCAGCGGTTATTGGACTTGTGTAACCGCTGGATACAACTTGAGCAACACACTAAGGAGACTGTTCTTGAAAAAGTTGTGTTGGAACAATTCCTACAAGTAATAACCCCTTCCGCACGCTCTTGGGTAAAACGCCATGCTGCTGATACCCTAGCTTTGGCGTCCGACTCGTTGAGAACTTCCTTGGGGCCGAGGACCAGGCGAGTGTCTTGGACCCGACAGATCCGGCTTTACCGGTGCTTGCGGACGCCCAAAGAGGGAGACCGGACCAACGGGGAAACTACGGCCCCTCCATACGCAACCGCCAAGTGGCATGAAAGGAGCAGTCCTTCCAACAAGGGAGAGGTCCAAACGCCGGGCACCGCCGAGACCCTCATCCACTTCCTGATGTCGGTTTGTTGCCAAATGAGAGGAACTTCCGAGAATGTCGCCCACAGGACCCACCAGATGCCTGGTCTCCAGTATCCGGTCCAGCGGAGCGCTATCCACGGCATCCTCCTGAGAGGGAACCCTATCCATGTTCCACCTGCGGAGAACAATGCCACCGGCATGTGGACTGTCCACAGGTGGATTGTTCCTTCAGCAGGACCATCGCCTCGGCCTTCACTGGAGAAAATTACAAACCCTGGCTACTTCCACTAGAAAACAACAACCGTGTAAGAGCTCCAAGAGAATGTCAGTGTTGCCAGGTAGGGCAAAGTCAATAATAAGTAATAAGTGGAGTTGACACCGGGATTACAGGTTGAAAGACTGTGATGGTAAAGACCAAAACGCTTGGTAAGGGTTAAGGGTTAAGCAGGAGAGGGCTAATACAGTGGGGACAATGAGGTACTCACTCAGTCTCCCTAGCCCTGGCCAAATCGTGCCCGGAGTGGAGCACACGTAACTCACAGGTGATCACCGCTCTGCTCTCCCTCCTTCCAGCTCCAGTCCTGACGCTGCTGCAGAAGCGTCTCCCTCTGTGTCTGCATCTGCGTCTGCGTCTGCATCCGGTGGTGAACGCTGATCCTCTCATGTGACAGCAGGAAAGGGGAAGGATCGGTGGTCCATCCGCTCCGTGAGAAAAGGTAAGAACTACACCAGCAAGGAGGTTAAAAATGCTATTTTATTAAACTACATAAAAAACAAAAAACAGACATAAATAAGCCTTATCAAGAAAACCCGCGTGAGGTTGCATGTACCCTGCAACAGGGCCCAATAATGTTTTCATTAGGCCTTGGCCAATTAGGTCTTGCTCTCACTATGTCCCTGAACTTAGTTTGTTTACTTGCATGTCAGAGAGCTCACTGCATTCTAATGTCTGTTCACTAAAGCTCTGCATATGTGGTTGGCAGTGGCACCTCATAAAAAAAATATATACATACAGAATAGCACGAAAAGTTATCAGACCGTTTCTGTAGGTGAATTCAACTAAACAACTGGAGTCTGCACTCAAGAAACAGAAATTAAAGTTTGTGGCTTCAGACCTCATGTAAAACGCTCATTTTTTAAAAAGGTGCAATATGCTATTTTACCACAAGGAGATGCTGTCTGGCCTATGTAACCATGTATAGTAGCGTTGAGCTCCACCTAGTGAGACATTGAGATAGCAGATAAGTTCAGTGAATAATCCTAGATGAAAAGCATGCAAGATTTTGTTTAACACCTTCATTATTTGCATGTGACTCAGAAATATGATGCAGTCAGTTCCAGGAAAGAACACATTACAAAAGATAGACAAACAGGAAACAGAAAGGAATGTCATTGAGGACATATATAACTGTCCATGACATGTCTGAGAATTGGCTGTATAACCTCTGTTCATTTAATGTAACCATGTATTGTTATCATAACTCTATGCCCATGACATACTTGAAAACGCAAGGTAACGCTCAATGCATTATATCCTGGTAAAACATTTTATAAATAACTAAATATGCAGTTACATTTCTATGTTTTGTATCTGTATGCCTCAAATTATTCATTGTGCATTTTTGTGGTGACCTGCTAGCACATAGATGTAGTCCTGTAAAAGTGTTGTTTTATATTTTGCATATGTGTAATGGCTCAATAGATTGTATGAACTCTTAAATATATTTTCAGATGTACTTATGTGCTCTGAAAACCTATAATTGGGAAAAACGTTTAAATCATATGTTTATGACGTATTGTTATGCCAGTTCAGTTTTTGGCTCTCCATTACACAGGCATTTATAAAAATTGGAGCTTTACAAGGCAATACATCATATTAATAAATACCAGCGAGGTGACCTAACCGAATGCATCAACACTAATATATTTCTCATGCCAAAGTAGTAGCAAATGAGGGAGAGGGAGTAGGTGGTACAGTATGATACCTTTTATTGGACAAACAAGTTAGTTTATATGTTACATGCTTTTGAACCTCTTTAGTTCAAAAGCTGGTAACATATCACCTACTTGTTGGTCCAAGCGAGAGGTTGAAGGGTTAATTCCATCACTCTGCTAGGATCAGGTGACCACATCCTGACTGTCAGGTTCTACTAGTGTGTTTCTACTCAACTCCTGATTACAGCAGGGTTTAAAAAGCAGGAAGTTACTACCAGTCAGTGTTCCTGAACCAGCAAGAGAGGAAGGTCACAAGAGGATTGCCTGTGACTGGCTGGGCGTCAAACCCAGGCCCCAGCCCCCAGCCTGTAGGGACCCAGGCCCCAGCCCCCAGCCCCCAGCCCCAAAACCCCAGCCTGTAGGGACCCAGGCCCCAGAACCTGTAAGGAGACAGACAAAAACAGAAAGGCCAGCGCAACATACAAAATGACACAACATATTGTACAATACTTCAGTGCTTATCTGCTCATGAGTAAGGGTCATTTAGTTAAACCCTTTGTCCAAAAGGTTATAAGCCTGCAGCCACTTCACGGCATGACCAATCTGCAGGTCCTAACACTACATGGCACAATTCTCTATTTTCTGCCGGAGAGAGAACGAACATACTGGGTCTGTGATTCACAGGTTACTGCCTGTCAGTGTTCCTGAACCAGCAAGAGAGGAAGGTTGCAAGAGGATTGCCTGTGACTGGCTGGGCGTCAAACCCAGCCCCCAGCCTGTAGGGACCCAGGCCCCAGAACCTGTAAGGAGACAGGTTCATATTCCCAAAAGACTGACCAAAGACAGCTGGGAACAACAGGACTTAACAGCGTGCAACAGAGGCCGGCTAGGGAAGCAGGGCTTCAAATCCTGCAAACACTGCCTGCAGACGTATCCTGGTAACATGACCTTTACATTAACACGTGACTATATATTGCCACCGCTATTCCCAGTCCGGGAAATAAAAGGAGATTTTGTGTTTCAAAGAAGTGGTGTGAGAGTACTTACTGACCTAGGAGCAAGGCAGACTGTCATAGTCTAATAAAAGGAATCATACCACTACTCCCTCTCCGTCCTTTGTTACTACATGGACGAAAGGACCAACACAAATACCCACCCTTCTTTGCTCTCCTGCCAATGTAAATGTGAAATCATGGCCCTCTAGCATAGTTCTTAAATACTAACGTGTTAGAATAGATAACATACATGCGACGATGAGACTTCCAATTTCTGGAAATCTTGCATACTGTCCCGGCAAGCTTTATTCTAAAGCTTGCCGGGTGCATAGCGGGCTAACCGCGGGGCTTCTCTCCGTTTAAAAAGGAGTTTCCCGCGCGGCGGCCGCTTCAAAAGATAAGCGCTAATGGCGCTTACTATTGAAAGCGCCCGAGGCGCGGAAAAACCGTCCGAAAACGGCCGAAGATAGCCGCGCGCCGTCCGCAGCTGTTTTTAAACTGCGGCGGCAGACGCATTAGTTTTAAACCGGCCGCCAGTGTATATCAACAATATATCCTGTTAGTGCTTTAGCAGATTTTACAGTCTGTGAAACATCTACTGGTCTCTATGACCAATGCAACTGTTATCCTCGTTACTTCCAGGCAGGCAAGCAACGCGTTGCTCTGTGAAGCATTCCTGACCCTTCTGGCTGAGCAAGGGTTAAACACAGAAAACTTTTACAGAAACATTCTTTTTTTAAAAGAAAGAAAAAGAGAGGATTAAAAACACATATTTGTGGTTGTCCAGCATTTTAATTAGAACAATCACACTTCACTCCTTCCTTTGAGGATTTCTCCTCCCCCCAGAACAGCTTTGTTCAATTTCATACATGAAAGGTGACTTCTGCACACTCAACAGAGTATGAAATTATCACTAAACATGGTTCCAGCCCTTTGTCCGGTGTTTTTGCAATCTAAATAAACAAATGCAGTAACTGATTACCAACAGTAAGCACATTTTCTTTTTCTCTTCCTGAGATCACTAGGAAGAGCTGGAAACACTTCAGGCGGGCTCAGTAATTCCTTCTGCATGGTGGCATTCTCCTGGCATGCAAGCTGAGAGTGACCCGCGCTGTCGACACCCTGGTGAATGCAACCTACACGGCATGCAAGTTGATGTAGACTGCAGAGCTAACGCTCACCCCGAGACCTCTCTCCACAGTTATCTTTGGCAACTTCAGGCATTAGCTGGACAATATTTTATTGTTTTATTTTATTTGTGATATTATAACTGGCTATAACATGGTTAGCAATTGCTGTTTGATGTCATTGCTAGTCATGCATGGTGCTTTATGATAACATTTTAATTGTCACATCCTACCTGTCTCTAGTAGGAGTAGCAAATGTTGTTTCACGTACCTGTGAGATATGCGTGGTGCATTATGATAACATATAGGCCATAAGAAGGTTTCTTATGCCATAGCACTGCTTAGTAAATACAGGCAACAATCTTATTAGGGATTTCATATCTGGTCCTAATCAGGTTATCATTTGGCATTTGACGCTATTGATAGTTCAGTTTATTGCATTTCTATAACATCATATCATTTTATTTGGTATATTATATTTTGCACTCATCCTGTTCTCAAATCCAGTATGGCAAGCTTGGTGTTATGTGTTGGGCATAATCCTGTTTCTGTGGAATTCGTCAACTTTTTTTTTTTTTTGGTGGAAAAAGTTCCAGAAACTGACTTGGAAAACAGGAGCTGTGGCACTAAAGTCCCGCAGTAAAAGTTTGCTTACATTTGGGTTGTGATGACACTAAACATTTCTCTTCTTATTGTGTCAGTGCTGCTGTTGCATCGTACTGTATGTGGGCTGGTGGTCACTGGCGATTACTTTTCCTCCTACTCCCTCTCTTTCAGCCAGGCTTTGGTTTCCCACTTTGAAAAGCTCTGGGGGTTAAAACCAATTGGTTTCAGTGCTTTGCTTGAAAATTCCCTTGCAGATTTTTACGCAGAATTTCTAACCATCAATTGCATCTTTAAAAAAAAAAAAAAAAACCTGCAATCGGAAGTTTAAAAAAAGAAATTGCAGAATTAATTAATTGCACAATGGCTTGGGAAAGGTTATGACAACAGCTACTGTCGAAAGTTTCAAATGCAATTCTGCCAAAGCTTTTGCAAAGGTTGTATTAACTTACATGGTGTTTTGTAAACATTTTCCATAGTGGAACCACAGACATATTTCAAGCTAAAGTTACAAAGGACTGTGGAAAAGGGGAGGAAATTCTGTGAAATGGCAAATTCTCATGCTATAAATAGTGATGTTAAGCAAATTGCTAAATTATTTCCTTCACAGAAATATTGTCAAGAACTATCCTTATCTCTCGGAGACTTTGAAACATTTGTTAGTGGCAAATAGAAACAAGTGGCATGTGTACATATACTGAGAAGGGTAAAGACACGTAAGGGCGTTTTGAAACAAACTATTCGAGTAGTAAAATATAATCCAGTTGCTTTGTGTAAGAAGATCTTGGTCCATAGAGTAGGTGCGCGTCTGTCGCCTGAGCGATCTGTGGACTTCAGATCGTTCGTAACGGGGAGGCGTGGCGAAGGTGTGGAGGTTCTCCCTCATTGGCTGAACCGCTCACGTGACGTGGCCGTCGTGCGAAAAGGCGAAATAATTTGTCTTTTCAAAAATCTGCTGCACCGTCGCGCTTCCTTGCATGCACGGCCGTGCGCACTATGGCCCGCCCCATAGATCTACTGCATTTTGTTAGAGCCGCGCACGCCATCACACGCGCCGTCGCTCGCACCATGGCCGCGGCCTTATAATGTATAATGACAGACATGCCCTCCGGCCAATGACTGTGAACCCAGGAAGGAATTTCTGTCATTGGATGTAAGGGAGGATGATGTCACAGGAGGAGGGACCAAGAGAGATAGAGTATGAGGAGGTTATGAAGGAGAGGCAGAGCGGGAGAGACACAGAGAAGTGCTACAGATCTGGAGGAGCCTGGTAGGAGAGACCCTACAGAAGCAGAGTCTTAAAAGCCTGATAAATCAGCACATACCCGAGGAAACAGACAATATATCACTGGTGAAAAGGGGTCCCAGAGCAGTGAGTAACCTATGTGGAAACATCCTCCGGGGATCACTTTCCCTCCCCTCTCCCACCATACAGTATCCTTTTACATCGTACATCTCTCACACCACGAAGTAACCGACCTGCACCGATAACACCAGCATACAGATATATGTGCTCCAATGCTTTTCTGGCAGCAACAGTGGCCCATGAGGTAATATCAGTCCTGGATTACCTACTAGGCATGTGCCAAGGGGCTTCCAAGGTTAGGGGGTGCCATAGGTTGCAGTGGGGCGGTGCTGCAGTCTGCCATACTCTCCCTCCTCCTGTCGGCGCTGGGATCCAACTTCCGCCTGACTGGAGGAGGGAGCTGTTGATGCCCCGGAGCTCACTCAAGTTAAGGCGGGGAGGTGGGGAGGGGAAAGCCGGGGTGTGTTTGTGCAGCGTTGCGTTGTCTTGGCGACCCAATGCCAAATGACGTTGCGATGTCACATGGAGGTGCGCTACCATGCTGCTGCAACATGTCATCTTAATACCGGCATTTGCAAATATTTCATGAAAAACGGTTGCCAAAACTCACTTATGTATTGGTAAATGTTAGTAAACCTAGAGGAATTTCACAAATATGCATCGTACTTTAATTGAGAAATGCTCCTTTTTAAATCTGCAAATCAACAAATAGCCTTTGCTCCAACATTTTGTGAATTCGTGAAATATTTAAATTACAGAACATTTGCGCAACGAACTGGGGCAGATTTGCACATCGCTCAGTTACAATTACATTTAATGTGAAAAGACCAGCTCCAATATTGGTGCTGCTGACACGCCGAGCCTGGATGTCCTCCTCAAGTAATCAGAATAATTGAGAAGGCAATTTCCATAGAGTTTTAGCTCCTCAGAGCACACCTGAGCGTTCCTAGATAAAGGGTTTAGGGGGGGAAAAAAACTGCTTTTAGGAAAAAGTAGCAGGGTTGAATTAGGTTTATGGACCAAGGCCAGGCAAGGAGTTTAATAATCAGTTTGGTAAAGCTGCAAGCAATCTTAAAGTAAACACTGGCAAGTTAGCATACTTCTGAGCAAGTAACATCATGCAGTAAAATGGGTCAGGATTATATTATCAAGGTTAAAATAAGGCAAGGAAGTGGATGTTTAGCAAGTAAAACATTCTTGGACTGAGGACAAAACTGGGCACGGCAGGAACTTATAAACCCTGAAGGTTGCTGTATTGGTAAACCAAAGCATGGGGAAAATAAACAGCAATGAGTATAAATAGGAAACTGAGTGAAGCCATATAATCCCCCACATTAAAGCCAAGCTTTAGGTGTTTTTACATCCCTGTTTATACTTCTTTCAAATAATAAAAATTGCTAAAAAAAAATCATTACCCTTTGAGTAGGGAAGGTAACTAACTCAATTCCCACAGCATTGCTGGGTTCTTTATTGTCTAGCAATTAGAAAGAGCACTTACAGTAGGACTAGATATTCAAAGCTCCGTTAAATCAGGGCTTATAACCTATAACATGAATGAGCGTTATTTTGCCTGAGATTCACACGTAGCTTCAGCGTGAACTATATGCAAAAAAACAGTTTCCAGTGGCTCCATGAGACCACAGAAACAGAAATGTCATCTTACAGATGTAGCCAGGATTACTGTTCCCGTGACCGCAGGGAGAAAAGTGAAATGCCACGGCAATTCATTGCATGCCGCTGTCCCGTGATGGCAGAAAAACCACGGCTGCCCAGTGGCATCTTGTAGTTTGATAGGCAATGGCTCGTGTGTAGAAAAGCTATTCTGTATTCTGAGGCTATTGCTACAGTACATTACATATGTGAAATGCGTCAGTTGTCTTTAAAGCCAACCATAAGCCCTCTTCTTCCCATACAATGTTTCACCTTCGGTGAAGGTGCTATAACAATATTTATTATTACAGTATACATAAATAATAATGTTTCCAACAAAAAAACAATCTTCCACCAACTGGTCCTGGCTGTCAATTGTGAAGTTTCACCTGTAAGAGTATGAGCAAATAGATGCCTTAATTAAATTCTGTGCTGTAACATGGATACATTAGTACAGGGCTCGAAAAAGTTCTGAGGTGGAGCCCTGAGTCCCTTAAGGATACTTGATGTGCAACAAATGGTCTACGGTCAGAAGGCAGGAAATAAGGACACAGTGTGTGTGATACTCACTGTACACTCTCGATAACCCTGTGTTCCTCAGAGAAGGATTACTACATTAAGCATACAAAATACATTACATTAACAGTAATGCTGTGCAGGTGTGTACCAGTGTCAGTTGTGAGTGAGCCACCCGATCCTGGGTATATTGGCTTTGTGATGGTGCTGGCACACCGTGTGAGTGTCACACTTACCACTACTTCACGCGGAGGCCGATCCGGAGATGCACCACGGGGCAGAGCCAAGCGGCCACGCACTGCCAGGGCAGTGCAGGCACGGCAGCGTGATGTCGGCGCACCGCGACGCGCATCGTGCACGCGCGCGGGTTGCTCGGCAACCGGGCGGCAGGAAGGCTTGAAGGAGCTGCTGGCGCCTCCCACAGGCGGAGACTGGGATACTAGGCCGCGTGACGTCATCACGGCATGACGCGCATCGCGCACGCGCGCGGGTTGCTCGGCAACCAGGCCTATCAGTAGGAAAACCTGATTACAGGCTGTTTTGGATTAGTGTCTCTCTGACACCATTGGAGGACCAGAGCACACCCCTGCAAGGTAATTGGATCCTTCCCACATATATACCTGCTCCTGTCTGTCCTTCATTGCTGAGCATAAACTCCTGTTTATGCATTGTGCTCACCGCTGCTGTTTAGTATTGTCTTGAACTTTGCCTGTCCTGTTTGACCCTGTTTGTTCCTTGGATTTCTACACTCTCCAGCGCTTTGACCCCGGCTTCATTCCTCGACTACTCTACCTTCTATTACCCTGGACCTTGGCTACGGAACTCTACCTACCCGGACTCTCCAACCCTGGAATACGGCAAGTACCCTTACTACCCTGACCTCTCCAACCCTACGACACGGTACGACTTGGACTACGCATTCCGGACAGGACTGCGTGGTTGTGGGTCGGTGCCTATCAATCCCCACCTCAGCCCCGCGGTCTTCCGTCCTGTTTGTGGTGAGCGCAGCGTGACAGTGAGCTCTTTGTGCACTAAAGTGTTGCAGGCCTGTGCTTCACAAAATTGAAACCATTGAGAGTCCCCTCTGATTGCGCTTGATGCTCTCGGCAACTTCCCAACTTTGATCCACTGGTCCTCGCCCCACGTGTACTGCGATCACTCGAACGACACTTGATCGAGCCTGAGAGCACACGGGCTCATGCAAATCTGATCTTTTTAGAGGTGCCTCTCCCTCTTAGTCCCACCTCTTCCACAGCATTTGTTACTGACTGCTCTTATGTCCATCAACAGTCACATGTCCATAGCACATTGGAGAGGAACCTGCCAGGGGGGAGTGTGAGTGGGTTGATTGCATCACACAGGGGGCTACATCATCCCCCTGTTAAACTGTTGATGTCCCCATCAACCAGGTTAAAATCATTTCCACACGTGACAGGTCTAACTATTAAATACCATTCTCTCTAGGTACATAGGATCTTAGCTACAGAGGAACCAACACACATACAGTTCTTACAGATTGCAGTACTATTACACTACAGCTTGGTTGCTGTTAGTGAGGAGCAGGTAGGTAGCTGGGTTGCTGTTAGTGAGTAGCAGGTAGGTAGCTGGGTGACAGTTAGAAGGGGAAGCAGGGGCAATAGGGAGAGGCAGGTCGTTTCTGAGCTGACACATCCCAATAGATTTGCCATGTTGAGTGAAGATATTGAGAATGTTTGGGCAGAAATGGCAAGGCTGGGGGAGACTAATTCCTCTAGCAGCCAGGGGAATAGTTCCTCCAGCACAGTGGGGACTCAGGATGCTCAGATACAAAGAAAGATTGTGGTGGTAGGGGACTCCATTATTAGGAAGGTAGATAGGGCAATCTGTTGCCAGGACCGCATGAACCGAACAGTTTTTTGTCTCCCGGGTGCTCGGGTTCGGCACATTGCGGATCGGGTAGACAGATTGTTGGGGGGGGGGGCTGGGATTGACCCGGCGGTCTTGGTACACGTTGGCACCAATTTCAAAGTTAGAGAAATATGGAGGGTCATAAAAACTGATTACATGGATCTAGGCCAAAAGCTTAAGGCAAGGACCTCCAAGGTAGTATTTTCTGAAATACTACCAGTGCCATGCGCTACCGCAGGGAGACAGTCAGAGATCAGGGAGGTTAATGCATGGCTAAGAAAGTGGTGCAGGAAGGAGGGGTTTGTGTTTTTAGAGCACTGGGACTCCTTTTCCCATCTATATTCTAGGGACGGTTTGCACCTCAATGAAGAGGGATCTTCTGTGCTAGGGGGGAGAATGCTAAAAAGGTTGGAGGAGATTTTAAATTAGGATGGAGGGGGGAGGGGAATGAAACAGATAACAAACAAAATAGAATAGATGAGGAAACAAGGGTTATGGAGGTAGAATGGGGGCAAGTGCAAGTTTGACAAGCAGTGAGACACCCATAGTAAATACAGATAACACTAGAAAACTTCTAAAGACTAAACAAAGTGGGCGCAGAAAGGAAAGAGCAGATAAGATAATAGTACAGGCTGAAAAAAAACTGAAATGCAAGCTTGCTAATGCAAGAAGCCTGACAGATAAAATGGGGGAGCTTGAATTAATAGCTGCAAGGGAGCAGTATGATATCATAGACATTACTGAAACATGGTGGGATGAAACTCATGACTGGACAGTTAATTTAGAGGGTTATTCTCTTTTTCGGAAGGATCGAACAAATAGAACGGGAGGTGGAGTATGTTTATATGTTAAACCGGATCTAAAACCTATTATAAGGGATGATGTCTATGAAGGGAATGATGAAAATGTAGAGACTTTGTGGATAGAAATTAGCAGTGGAGGTAAAAGTATAAAGAAAATGTTTGTGGGAATATGCTAAAAACCATCAAATATCTGTGAGATTGAGGAAGCTAAAATACTTTTGCAAATGGAGAAGGCATCAAAACTGGGTCATGTTTGCATAATGGGGGATTTTAATTATCCAGACATAGACTGGGGCAATGAGATTAGCGTTACAACAAAAGGGAACAGGTTTTTGGGGGTGCTTAAAGACAATTATATGACCCAAATTATTGAGGAACCAACCAGGAGAGGGGCAGTTCTGGATTTGGTCATATCAAACAATTTAGAAGTAATAACAAATATTCAAGTCCTGGAACATTTGGGTAACAGTGATCATAACATGGTCTCATTTGAAATAAATTATCAAAAAACAGATTACTTGGGTTCAACAAAGACCTTCAACTTTGGAAAGGCAGATTTTAATAAACTGAGGTCTAATCTAGTAGTAATACAATGGGATGATGTTTTTTCAGGGAAAATGTAGAAGATAAATGGTCAGTCTTTAAAACATTGTTAGAAAAGCACACTATCAGTGTATACCCTTGGGTAATAAGTATAAAAGTCAAAACCAATGTGGCTAAATAAACAGGTAGGGGAGGAAATGGACAAGAAGAGGAAGGCGTTTAGATTCTTTAAGTCAGAAGGGACAGAGACATCGTATCAGAATTATAAGGAATGTAACAAAAATTGCAAAAGGGCAACCAAATTAGCAAAAAAGGATAATGAAAAAAGGATTGCAATAGAAAGTAAGGTCAACCCTAAAAAAATTCTTTAAGTACCTTAATAACAAAAAAATGAGAGAGAAAATATAGGACCCTTTCAGTGTGAGATGGGTAGGCAGATTATTGGAGATAAGGAAAAAGCTGAGGTATTAAACAAATTCTTTGCCTCTGTGTTTACCAGGGAAGAATCACGTTCAATAGTAGTGCCGCAGGAGGAAGCCACAACCTCCATATTAATGAACAATTGGTTAACTGAGGAAGAAGTTCATAAGTGACTTGAAAAAATTAAAGTTAATAAGGCACCTGGCCCCGATGGCATACATCCAAGAGTTCTCAAGGAGTTAGGCTCAGTAATAGCAAAACCATTATATTTAATATTCAAGGACTCCATTTCCACAGGCTCAGTACCACAAGATTGGCGTAAAGCAGATGTAGTGCCTATATTTAAAAAGGGAGCTAGATCACAACCGGGAAATTACAGACCTGTAAGCCTGACTTCAATAGTAGGGAAACTACTTGAAGGTTTAATACGGGATAATATTCAGGAATACCTAATGGAAAACAAAATTATTAGTAATAGTCAGCATGGATTTATGAAGGATAGATCTTGCCAAACTAACCTTATTTGTTTCTTTGAGGAGTTAAGTAGGAATTTAGACCAGGGTAATGCAGTTGATGTGGTCTACTTAGATTTTGCAAAGGCTTTAGATACGGTTTCACACAAGAGGTTGGTGTACAAAATAAAGAAAGTTGGACTCAGTAATAATATATGCACCTGGATTGAAAATTGGTTAAAGGACAGACAACAGAGGGTTGTCATAAATGGAACTTTTTCAGGTTGGGCTAAAGTCGTGAGTGGAGTACCTCAGGGATCGGTACTGGGACCCTTGCTTTTTAACTTGTTTATTAATGACCTTGAGGTTGGGATCGAGAGCAAAGTCTCCATCTTTGCTGATGATACTAAATTGTGTAAGGTAATAGAATCAGAGCAGGATGTAATTTCTCTTCAGAAGGACTTGGAGAGACTGGAAACGTGGGCAGGTAAATGGCAGATGAGGTTTAATACAGATAAATGTAAGGTTATGCATTTGGGATACAAGAATAAAAAGGCGACTTACAAATTAAATGGAGATATATTGGCGGGATCCTTGATGGAGAAGGATTTAGGAGTGCTTGTAGACAGCAGGCTTAGCAATAGTGCCCAATGTCATGCAGTAGCTGCAAAGGCAAACAAGTTCTTATCTTGCATCAAACGGGCAATGGATGGAAGGGAAGTAAACATAATTATGCCCCTTTACAAAGCATTAGTAAGACCACACCTTGAATATGGAGTACAATTTTGGGCACCAATCCTAAGAAAAGACATTATGGAACTAGAGATAGTGCAGAGAAGAGCCACGAAATTAATAAAGGGGATGGACATTCTAACTTATGAGGAGAGGCTAGCTAAATTAGATTTATTTACATTAGAAAAGAGGCGTCTAAGAGGGGATATGATAACTATATACAAATATATTCAGGGACAATACAAGGAGCTTTCAAAATAACTATTCATCCCACGGGCAGTACAAAGGGCTCGGGGCCATCCCTTAAGGTTGGAGGAAAGGAAATTTCATCAGCAACAACGGAAAGGGTTCTTTACAGTAAGGGCAGTTAAAATGTGGAATTCATTACCCATGGAGACTGTGATGGCAGATACAATAGATTTGTTCAAAAAAAGGTTGGACATCTTTTTAGATGGGAAAGGTATACAGGGATATACCAAATAAGTATACATGGGAAGGATGTTGATCCAGGGATTAATCCGATTGCCAATTCTTGGAGTCAGGAAGGAATTACTTTTCCCCTTAATGGGGTTTTTTGTTTGCCTTCCTCTGGATCAATAAGTATAGATATAGGATAAAGTATCTGTTGTCTAAATTTAGCATAGGTTGAACTTGATGGACGGAAGCCTTTTTTCAACCTCATCTACTATGTAACTATGTAACTATGTACATAGTCCCACAGCTCCTAGGTCACCTATGTCTAGCATCATTGGTATCACCTATTTAGCCACATTAACCATGGGAATTTCTGTTGACACTCCGGGAGAATCATAGGTCAGTCTTATGGGGGCTGGTCTCCCTATACATTTCCTGGAACAGAGTACACTCCATTAAGTAATTGATTAAGTCAATTTTCATCCAATATATACATTCAGTCCCTTCCTTAACCATCATTTCACAAAGTCAACATAGAAAATCAATACAGAAAATAGATACAAAAGAGGTTAGCTTTCCATGCATAAATAAATGGTTGGAAGTGTGCCAAGAGATCATGTATTTTCTATTAAGGAAATGTATTCTAAATGCCATTAAGAAAAAATATGAACATGTAAATACACAAAAAAAGTAATAAAATAAACCCAACATACAACTACATCAAAAATAACCTCTCTCCATCTACCAATAAATCAATATATCAAATTACAATTAGAATTCCAAAGTGAAAAGACATACAATAGTAAAACATATATAATATATACATACAGTATATAAAGAATTTAGGTTATCTAGATCACATTCATTTTATTTCATAATTTTGTTTATGTTTTTAGACCAATGGGGAACTCGTTTTGCTCCCAGCTACCCAATGAATAGCCTTAAGCCACCACACCACCACAAAGGTTGGATAACTATATACTATTTGGCCAATTTCAGCGCTTCAGGAGAAACTGTATGTCAGGATCGGGCTTAGGCCCCGCCCCCGTGACGCATCTCATGATGTCACGCGTGATGCATGTCAGCCCCAACCCGTGCGCAGGCGCCGCGCTGCTAGGAAGGAAAACACAGCAGGAACCGTCTCCAGGCTCCGCCCCCGTGATGACATGGGCAACCTACAGCGCACGCTGGCTATGCGCAGACGCCGTGCGGACACAAGCAAACAAGGGGTTAATTATCTTCATTATTTCTCAGCTCCTGTGCACCCCGCCCCGGTTAATTATTCCTCAGCTGCTGCGCACCCCACCCCTGCCTATCAGTGGACAGCCTATGTCTGATTGCATTCATTACTCTGCAGTTGGGTGCTTTCCTACCATTGGCTGCCTGCCCTTTAAGTACTCAGCCAGCCCTGCTACAAACTGGCTGAGCATAAACTTTGGTTTATGTGTCTTGTGCTCCCTCAAGCTACTCATTTGTTTTGCCTTATCTTGTCTTGCCTTCCTGTTGTGACCTCAGCTCGTACTTGGACTCCTGACTTCTCGGCTCCCTTGACCTCGTCTCGCTTCTGGACTTCCACTCTCTCCTCTCCTCGACCTCGGCTACGGATATACGACAATTCTACACTCTCCATCCCCAGACTACGGCAAGTACCTTCTACCTACCTGACCTTTCCTACCCTGACCCGGCTATATTGCCTCCACTCTGCACACTGGACGTGGCTGTTCGGTTGTTGGTCGGTGGCTATCAATATCCCCACCTCAGCCTCGCGGTCCCGCCTTGTTTGTGGTGAGCACTCGTCACACTGTAGTGATCACCAAGATTTTCTGGAACAAGCAAAAATGTTAGAATAATGTTTTTTTACAGAGAGGTTATGATCCTAGCCTAGGAAAGAGTGAATACATATTTATTAATTAATTATTCTGCAATTGATAATCACTTAAGTGAAAATAAAAAAAGAAGTGTCTCAGATGGAAACTTAAAGGTTCCAATTATACAGAATTTTAGCACAGGGACATCCAAAATTAAACATATTTTTAATACATTGAAGCATATTTTATTAGTAATCTGATATTGGGCTCTATTATTTGAACTACTGTTAGAGCTTCCAGCATCTGGTTTAGTTCAATGCTAGAGTTTCTGCCCAGAATAGCAGAGGATGTGGGTTCTGATCATACTGGGCCTGATAGTACCCTTCAAGGGGCCTTAGACTTGTACATATTGGTCTTATGGAAATATTTTATGAGAAAGGCAGTGAGACTTAAATATACTTTGCATATCTTATTAGAATCTCTCTCTCTCTCTCTGATGTTTATGCCCACAAACTCAATACAAATGTGGTTATATGTACAGAAATACTGCATTTGATCATATTATGTACCTTTTCTGAAGGACCATCGTGCAGACACACATGTGCACAGATGGAAAAATCCATGGAGGTCACCATGGCCACCGGACACTTGACCTTAGACATCACTGTCGTTCCGCGCGGGGAGAAAGCTGTTCCAGCGACTATACCTGCTGTACTAGTACCCATACCTGTTCTGACAGGTGACAACTGTGAGGATGCCATTCTGGCATATCAGCAGCAGCTTCTAAGGATACATCGGTCACCCTATCACCAGATGAACCATCATTTGGCCAGCATTTCCCACAACTCCAACCGCAATTACAGAGTCGTAACCCACCTCCAGTGGCAATGGGCTCACCTGGGCAGTGTAGCAAGCTACCAAGAGCATGCTTGCATCTTCAATTGTGACAGTGACAGCTGCATACTGTGAATCGCTTTCGACATCAGGGGTTTCACTCCTGATGTCCACTCAACCTCCTCCTTCAGTTACTTCCCATAGTCATCCTCCTGACCAAGTGGCCCCAACTCCATTAAGACCACGTCAAAGGGAGTCTAGGGAGCTTGTCCCTACCTCTGCCAAGAAGAAGAGAGGATTTCCCCAAAAATAGTTGCGTGCTATATAATAACAAAGATACACAAGATTCTTAAAGTACCACCGGGACACCCCATTGTATTATAGGCCTAACTGAGAAAGTTAGTAGATATGTGGATAGTGCCCTAAAACCATTTTATATGTGACCCCTCTTTTATTCCCTCTGTGACATATATATGTAGCCCTGTTTCCCCCTAAACAAGAAAGCTACTAGTGCTGCAATTACCTGTTGGCTCACAGGGGGCCTAAGCCTCCGCGATGGGGAGCCTGGGGTGATATGATAATACTATCGGTGCAGCGCCTCCACCTGAGAGGGATCCCAATGTAGTGGGAGGAGCCTCTCACAGGACCCAATGACAAAAATCACACACAGTGTAAAACAACAATGACCTTTACTGGCAACAGATATAACGGTAAGAAGAGTAATAATGCTACTGGTTACAGCTACCCATCAGGCCTCACATGGCCGTAACCCACCACCGTGTACCCACACCGTGTCCCAAAAAAGTCCCACATCCAACCCCAGTGTGGGAGACAGCGCTGCCCACGAGTCTAGGTGTAATTGGTTGGTGCAAGGATATAGAGAACATTGATGGCGCACTGCCAGAAAGTCCTGAGAAGATAAGTCAGGAACAAAAAAATAGCCAGGCCACTCCAAAAGATGAAAAAAGTGATGTGAAGTTTATTGCATGCTGATAAACACACAAAGTGGACAGGAAAACGCACCTACGCGTTTCATACTTAATGTACTTTATCAAGGTGACATGGTGCTTAAAAAGCTGCTGCTTTATACTAATCTAAATCCCTGCCAGGCCAATAGGGTAACGCGCAGCCTTCGCGCGTCCCGCAGTGTCAGTGCATGCGAAATCTCGCGAGAGCGTTGCGCGCGCACCTAGAGGGAGGGCAGTGTGGGCAAATCAGTGCAAACATGGCTGTGAATTCGGCTTCGGTCCACCGAGTGACGTCACAGCCGCGCGCCAAACATAGTGGGCGCGCCCGCGTGACGTCACGTACAGGAGACCGGCCGAAACTCAAGTGAACAGTTTTTTACAATACAAGTAACTTTATTAGACAAAAATTGTGCAAACAAATAAGTGAAAATATATGAAGAAAAATGTATACAACGACAATAAGGAAGTTAACAAACAACTAAATGCTATATAGACAGCAGCCCTATGCATTGGTATGGGGAAAACAAAATAAAACAAACTTATAGAAAAGGGGTACATTCAAAGACCTATATATATTAAAGTGATGAATGGATCATAAAGGGATACTAATATGGAATATAATAAAAGGATTTTATAAACACCGTTAAGTATCTAAAATTTAGCATGTCAAGTCCAGTGAACTATAGCTAATAAATCCCATGATCCATCAACAACTGTTTTAAATACATATATTTGGTGTTAATTCCTAAAGTGTACCCATACACTAAATATGCATAGGCAAGAATTAAAACACTTTGTTATCCAGAGGACAGAACAGTACACAGCATAATAATCATGTAATGCAATTGACATATATTCATAACAATAGTGGCATCCTTGCAGTAATAGATTCACATAAAATACAATATAGAATATTGACATCTGTACTGTAATTAGCAGAGGAGAATACGAATGTAATAGAAATTATATCCCATTTATGAATGGATATATGTTACATAAAGACTGATTCGCTCACATGACTTATTAATAATATTAATGTGATGAACACCGAGTGGGAAATCCGAATTCTATCAATTCATCTTCAGTGATAATATAACCAATGTATAAATAATAAAGTAGTGAGCTACTGTATATTGTAGTTTACACATGGCAATAAGGTTAATAAATAAAAAAGTGATCTATAGAAAAAATGTAAAATATAAGTATCACTAATGGCAATTGATTATTAAGTTTAATGATAAACAAAAATTAAAAATATTTAGATATATGAATTTATAGAAAGTGACTCAAATCCCAGTCGGTGTTCATGCCCAAAGGAGTTCTTGTTCTTAAGGTAAAGATCCAAAAGGATTCTCGTCTATCAAGTTGTTTCGTCCTGTCTCCTCCTCTTATAGGTATAGGAATATGTTCTATACCCTGAAATGTGAATGAGCCAATACCGCCGTTCGGACAACTAGAGAAATGCTTTGCAACTGGATGATTCTGATCCGCATTATTGATAAGTCTTAAATGTTCAAGAATTCTAACTTTTAAGCATCTAGTTGTCCGTCCCACGTATTGTAGGCCACATCCACATTTCAGTAAGTAAACAACATAAGAAGAGTTACAATTTATAATTGATTTTATAGTGTAGTTTTTTCTAGTATTCGTAGAGGTAAAGATTCTATTTTTACTCATTTTTGAACATGCTTTACAATGGGAACATGGATATGTTCCATGTGGTTTCCTAGATCTGTCTTTGTTAATGGATTCAAAGAGACTAGGAGACAAGTGGTTTGACAGGGTTTTGGCCCTTCTGAAGATAACATTGGGGCCTGTAGCTATATAAGGTTTTAACACAGGTTAAGAGGAGGAGACAGGACGAAACAACTTGATAGACGAGAATCCTTTTGGATCTTTACCTTAAGAACAAGAACTCTTTTGGGCATGAACACCGACTGGGATTTGAGTCACTTTCTATAAATTCATATATCTAAATATTTTTAATTTTTGTTTATCATTAAACTTAATAATCAATTGCCATTAGTGATACTTATATTTTACATTTTTTCTATAGACCACTTTTTTATATTAACCTTATTGCCATGTGTAAACTACAATATACAGTAGCTCACTACTTTATTATTTATACATTGGTTATATTATCACTGAAGATGAATTGATAGAATTCGGATTTCCCACTCGGTGTTCATCACATTAATATTATTAATAAGTCATGTGAGCGAATCAGTCTTTATGTAACATATCCATTCATAAATGGGATATAATTTCTATTACATTCGTATTCTCCTCTGCTAATTACAGTACAGATGTCAATATTCTATATTGTATTTTATGTGAATCTATTACTGCAAGGATGCCACTATTGTTATGAATATATGTCAATTGCATTACATGATTATTATGCTGTGTACTGTTCTGTCCTCTGGATAACAAGGTGTTTTAATTCTTGCCTATGCATATTTAGTGTATGGGTACACTTTAGGAATTAATACCAAATATATGTATTTAAAACAGTTGTTGATGGATCATGGGATTTATTAGCTATAGTTCACTGGACTTGACATGCTAAATTTTAGATACTTAACGGTGTTTATAAAATCCTTTTATTATATTCCATATTAGTATCCCTTTATGATCCATTCATCACTTTAATATATATAGGTCTTTGAATGTACCCCTTTTCTATAAGTTTGTTTTATTTTGTTTTCCCCATACCAATGCATAGGGCTGCTGTCTATATAGCATTTAGTTGTTTGTTAACTTCCTTATTGTCGTTGTATACATTTTTCTTCATATATTTTCACTTATTTGTTTGCACAATTTTTGTCTAATAAAGTTACTTGTATTGTAAAAAACTGTTCACTTGAGTTTCGGCCGGTCTCCTGTACGTGACGTCACGCGGGCGCGCCCACTATGTTTGGCGCGCGGCTGTGACGTCACTCGGTGGACCGAAGCCGAATTCACAGCCATGTTTGCACTGATTTGCCCACACTGCCCTCCCTCTAGGTGCGCGCGCAACGCTCTCGCGAGATTTCGCATGCACTGACACTGCGGGACGCGCGAAGGCTGCGCGTTACCCTATTGGCCTGGCAGGGATTTAGATTAGTATAAAGCAGCAGCTTTTTAAGCACCATGTCACCTTGATAAAGTACATTAAGTACGAAACGCGTAGGTGCGTTTTCCTGTCCACTTTGTGTGTTTATCAGCATGCAATAAACTTCACATCACTTTTTTCATCTTTTGGAGTGGCCTGGCTATTTTTTTGTTCCTGACTTATCTTCTCAGGACTTTCTGGCAGTGCGCCATCAACGCTCTCTATATCCTTGGATCATCACAAGATGGATTGCACGCCGCCGACGACACGAGTGCCCCCCTGGTAGTACAGGTACAGAGCCATAGTTCTTTTCATTTGTCCTGCTTACCTAGGTCATTGACCCATCAATACTATACACTGGTTTGGGTTGCTGATATTATTATGCAGTGAGGGTCTGGCTGACTCCACAATTGTCCCACCAGATGCTAATCAAATTCACTGGGGGCACTCCAACGCGGCCGAGGTTAACCCTTCGTGGACCTCTATAAATACTGGATGTCCTATTAGGACTGGTATCTGTTTGGAGCATCACACTTACCCTGCCTCTATGTAATTGGTTGGTGCACTCATATATTGGTACCTGCCTGGTGCTCCAGCACCTGGGCACGCTGGCTGATAGGTATACAGGATCCGCTGATCCAGCGATGATGTTTACCTCTGCGATGAGTCCTCCTCCGCGTGGGTGGTATCCAGCTGGAGTGTCCCACATGTAAATAGTGTCTGTACACTTTCAGTGTGATCTTGTCTCAGATCACAGACAGTTAGAGCTGCGCATCGTTGTAGCTGTATCCCTAATGCTTACTCAGCTAATGGGGCAGTGTCCCTGCCTAAGGGCCTGTCCCTGTAGCAGCCACAAGCTTGCAGGAGAGTCGGAGCCTAACTGGGGTCTATCAGGGGGTCTCTGGCCTAGTGCAGAGGCCACAGACACCCTGCACATACACCCTCACCTCTCTGTGTCCCAGCTCCGACTAACATGGTCCTGAAGCGCCAAATGTATCAATCTCTCCTTGCAGGAGAAGCTGAAACCATATTGGCTCTCGTAAGTCACATGGGGCCTCCCTAAGACACATGGGACTTGTAGTCTCTGCTAAAAGCTTCCTGCAATTGGCTGTCGCTTCGCGCGCTTACACTGCGCATGCACGAATCAACTCGTGCCAATCCCAACATGGCCGCCGGACTAATGATCTATCTGCGCATGCACAACTCACTGCACATGCGTGCACACGATCAATATGGCAGCGCCCTGCAGCGAGTACCGCCGGAGCCACCGGTGATCCCGTCGCCCACCACAGCCGCCCCTGCACCACCCATGTTCACTGGGTAACTGCGCACTTCCGCACGCTGCAGAGGTGAGTGGGGACAAGGGAAAGCCCAAGAGGGGGACCATGACTACGTATATTAAAATCCAACTTAAAGAAGCATATGAGTAGCACCGTGGCTAATACTATACACGATACACAAAGCTTGGCCCCCTGCAGACGCACTTACCTGAATGCCCTCCTACTGTCTCTGTACGTTCTCCCCACCAATTAGATTGTAAGCTCCCCGGAGCAGGGACTCCTCTTCCGAAATTTTACGTTTATGCCTGAAGCATAAATAATGATCTGTTATTTGTATTATTTGTTATTATATGATTGTCACGTGTATTACTAATGTGAAGCGCTATGTACACTAATGGCGCTATATAAATAAAGATACATACACACATATATACACATATATATAGAGGAAAAAAGATCTGCAGCACTCTCTGGTAAGTTTACAATGTAAAAAAGGTTTATTGCATCAATCTAACATTGGGTGAAGTACAGGAAAAAATGAAGCAACGTTCCGGACCTCCCAGTCCTTTGACAAGCCCCAGGGAGGTCCGAAACGTTGCTCCATTTTTTCCTGTACTTCACCACTGATGTTAGATTGATGCAATAAACCTTTTTTAACATTGGAAACTTCCCAGAGAGTGCTGCAGATCTTTTTTCCTGTCTATCTATTGCTGTCGCTGGATGGTGATCCCGGCTAAACTGCTAGCAGCCTGCTCCTAAAGATAAGTTATTTGTCCAACTCTTGCCCAATTAGAGTGCCCTGAACATCTTTTCGATATATATACTGTACACATACTGTATATATATATATATATATATATATATATATATATATATATATAGTTATACGTTACCGTTCCAAGGATTGGTAAACAAGAGACAGCACTCAATGTTGAAAATCAAAGTGTATTAGTGAAAGCAAAAATACATCCAGAAACCTGTCTCTTGTTTACCAATCCTTGGAACAGTAACGTATAACTACATTCTCTATATGGGACATGCACCTGTGGCTTATCAGCACCTATTGGAGTGCCAACTGCCTTATCTGACTATATATATATATATATTAACATATACATATATATATATATATATATATATATATACAAAAGCATATGTGCATAAATCTATATTTTAAATTAATAAATGGTGAACAACCAATAATGTCAAATCGATAGAATACCAGTAACTACTTTGTGCAAAACTTGTTATTTATTTAAATACCTCCAGAGTTCTGCATATACTAAGGAGAATAAAAACAAAATTATTCAACACAATAAACTAATTATAAACACATACATATCATACATTAAAATGTAATACATCATTAATAATATAAATATGACAATTGGTAGAAATGCATAATGAAATGTTATATCAATTGTCCCATAGTCACAGCCCATACCAAGACCATTGGGCAATGACCAAGAACGACAGGAACAATCTAAATACCAAACATAAAAGTTAATACAGAGGGGACTTTAGTGGAATGACACACAAAATGATCACCACTGATATTAAAAAATGATCATTAAATCTCATTATATGCATGATTATTCTCGTAAGAATGGTGTTAATTCAATATAGTTATTGAGACCACTGGTAAATTTGGACTTAAATGTATATATCCAAAATTGTTCACGTTTGGTCAACCAGAGGTCCCTGTTCCCTAGTCTGTTAATAGCAGGTACAGTCTCACTACTCATGAACTGTAATTTAGTTGGATTACAGACATGGGATTTCAAGAAATGTTTGAGCAAATGAGTGAGAGGCTGATTTTTCTCTAAAAGTTTTGGAATATGTTTAATATTCCTTAGGTGTTCCAGTATTCGGACTTTTAACTTCCTTTTGTTTTTTCCGATTTACTGGAATCCACACTCACATTGAATAAAATATACCACATAAGTGAACTGACAATTTATAAAACTTTAAGGGGCTTATGCAGAGAGGTACCTTACAGAAAGGCTGAAATTCGCCACAGGATTGGCAATAAATTTGGTCCTATGCAGAGTACTCCGTTAGCGCGTTGTGCTTTAAATTGCTATTTAGGCGAGTTTCACTTGGCGTGAAACTCGCCATGTAGTGGCGCGCTGTTTTTGCCCACAATACAGCCAACTTTTGTTGGCGGGCAAAATTTCCTCTGAACGCGCCATTTAGTAGCTCCGATTGGCGCGTACATGCCAGGACAAGCTTCTTGCCTGCGTATTTTCGCCAAAAGATGGCGCTATTTCCTTTCTCTATGCTCTCTGCATAAGCCCCTAAATCTTATAACTCTTCTTTGTAACAAAGGAAGTAGCCTCCTTTTTAGTGGACATTTGTTTACAAATTTTACATCGATTACACTTAAAATTACCTACAGATGCAGCCACCAGTATTATAACGCTTCCCTGGGAAATTCTGGGGCAGTCTCACAGTAAATGCCTCAACATTTATGTGAGATTCTTAATGGCCCATCGGATTAACACAGCAGGGGTCCCTGCAGGGACTCGCCCCCCACCCCTGCCACTCCCCCTGCAGTGTTAATCCGATGGGCCATTAAGAATCTCACAGAAATATTGAGGTAATGTTGAGGCATTTACTGTGAGACTGCCCCAGAATCTCCCAGAATTTCCCAGGTAAGTGTTCTAATACTTGTGGCTGCATCTGTACTTTCCCAAAATATGTTTGTACAGTTTTAGCATCCTGGGTGCGGGCTCTTAATTGGCTTGGGGCCAATATTTTCTTTAAATTCTGCGCCCGTTTCTATATAATTTTTGGTTTGGAACTCAACGTAGATCTCAGGATAGGGTCTAAAGCAAGGAAATGCCAGTGTTTGTTTAAAGCCTTCTGTATCACCTGATAGGCTTCATTGTACTGGGTAACAAACACCGAAAATCCATTTTATTTGGATTTAAATTCGAAGTTTCAACATCCGTAGGAATTAATGTTAGTGTATTTTATGTTGTTCCAGTTGTTTCTGTGTTGTCCACTTTCCTCATTGACTCAGTCTCTTGACTTTTATCATAGAAAGATCAATGAGTTCGTCATTAAAATCCTTCTGAAGGAATCTGCTTTTTAGAAAAGTTGCTTGTTCCTGGAAAACGTCTTCATGGGCACAATTTTTTTTTAATCTTGCAAATTGATTAAAGGGTATATTGTCAACCCATTATTTTCGATGACAGCTGGATGGATGAATATAGGAGTTAATATTTGTATCTTTAAAGAATGTTTTTGTGCAAATCATTTATCAATAAATATTTCTAAATCCAAATAGTGAATGACTTTATCACTTTTCTCCCCACGGAACTTGAGATTGTAACAATTGTTATTTAACTCACATACGCAGTCACAAAAAGAGTTCTCATCCCCCTCCCATATAATGATAATGATAATATCGTCAATGTACCTCCGCCACACTATAAGTTGTGGGGGAGGTACATTGTCAACCGTTGTGGACTCCCACCATCCCATATATAAATTTGCGAATGATGGAGCAAATGTTGTGCCCATAGTGGTGCCTAGTGTCTGTAAATAATAGTTAGCATCAAACAAAAAATAATTGTATCTTAGAATAAAGTCAATTAACTCTAGAATTAATTTGATCTGATTAAGATGGTAACTGATCATTCATTTAGATTTTTTTTGATCTTTGGCTTTTACATATATGCTGAATCTCTTTTTCCATTAGTTTCCTGAAAAGTTCTACATAATGCCCTTTCGAGTAATGGGGATAAAATATGGATTTGGGTTTATAGCCCGAGTGGGATATGATTTTGAATCCAATAGGATCTGGCATATTTTCTTTAACTAAACTTTTTAAATCCTCAAAAACTTGCTGATCCAGGGAATCGTCAACTACTTCTGTGAGAACTGATCCAGAATTCCCATCAATACTTAGTTTGTTCAAAGTACCAGAAACATGTCTATGTAGGGTAAGCTTTCTCAAATATATTTGTAGATCAATGTATAGTTCGAACTCATTAGGGCCACTGGTAGGGGAGAATGAAAACCCTTTTGAAAGACACCACAAATTTTCCTATTGAAAATACCTTTAGACCTTAATATCTCTGGGTTCGGATACCCCTCTTGGATGGTGGACTTTCTCCCTCCTCTCTTACATCTTCTGATTGTGATCTCTTTCTTGTGAGAGGTTTGATTGAAAATTTGATGTCGAATTGTCCAAATTCCAGTCCGGTCTTATGTTCTTTCTGTCCTCTCTCCATTGAAAAAAAAGGTGTGGGTGAGTCAACATCATTATCATCCTGTGATCTTTCTATGATAAAAGTCAATAAAAAGGAACGCAGGTATTTATTGCAATACAGATGAGCTCTAAAAAGACTGAGTCAATGAGGAAAGTGGACAACACAGTAACAACTGGAACAACATAAAATACACTAACATTAATTCCTACGGATGTTGAAACTTCAAATATAAATCCAAATAAAATGGATTTCCGGTGTTTGTTACCCAGTACAATGAAGCCTATCAGATGATACAGAAGGCTTTAAACAAACACTGGCATTTCCTTGCTTTTGACCTCATTCTGAGTTCTACGTTGAATTCCAAAATCAAAAATTATATAGAAACGGGCGCAGAATTTAAAGAAAATATTGGCCCCAAGCCAATTAAGAGCCCGCACCCAGGATGCTAAAACTGTACAAACATATTTTGGGATAGTAGGTAATTATAAGTGTAATCAATGTAAAAATGTCCACTAAAAAAGAGGCTACTTCCTTTGTCACAAAGAAGCGTTATAAGATTCAAAGTTTTATAAATTGTCAGTTCACTTATGTGGTATATCTTATTCAATGTGAGTGTGGATTCCAGTACATCGGAAAAAAACAAAAGGAAGTTACAGTAACAGTCTGAATACTGGAATACCTAAGGAATATTAAACATATTCCAAACCTCTAGGAAAAAAATCAGCCTCTCACTCATTTGCTCAAACATTCTTTGAAATTCCGTGATCCAACTAAATTACAGTTCATGGGTATTGAAACTGTACCTGCTATTAACAGACTAGGGAACAGGGACCTCTGGTTGACCAGACGTGAACAATTTTGGATATATACATTTAAGTCCAAATTTCCTGGTGGTCTTAATTACTATATTTAATTAACACCATTCTTAAGAGAATAATCTTGTATATATGAGATTTAATTATAATTTTTTAAATATCAGTGTTGATCATTTTGTGTGTCGTTTCACTAAAGTCCCCTCTGTATTAACTTTTATGTTTGGTATTTAGATTGTTCCTGTAATTCTTGGTCATTGCCCAATGGTCTTGGCATGGGCTGTGACTATGGGACAATTGATCAACAAGACAAATTGATATCACATTTAATTATGCATTTCTCCCAATTGTAATATTTATATTATTAATTATGTATTAAATTTAAATGTATGATATGTATGTATTTATAATTGGTTTATTGTGTTGAATAATTTTGTTTTAATTCTCCTTAGTATATGCAAAACTCTGGAGGTATTTAAATAAATAATATGTTTTGCACAAAGTAGTTACTGGTATTCTATCAAATTGATATTATTATTTGTTCACCATTTATTAATTTAAAATATAGATTTATGCACATATGCTTTTATCTATATATATATATATATATATAAATATATATATTTATTCTTTTTTCTTCACCACTCACGAGTAAATAACATGTATTTATTTATTCATTTAAATGTACACATTTATTTAAATTTGACTATCACTATTTTATTAGTCTTTAGTCATTTTTCACAAACACATAAAATTTATTTCACCTTATTCACAAAGCAGAGTTGCAGCTTGTATTAACTAGCTCGCAACTTTATTACACCTAACACCAGCTAACAGCGTTTGGCATATTCTTAGGTGGAATCAATGGAAGAGATCCCATTGGTTTTGTCACTCATTGTAAGCTCTCGAGCAGCCCCAACACGTGACCTACTGATGAAGTACATTGTACGAAACGCGTTGAGGTCACGAGGGGCTGCTGCGAGAGCGTCCACATGCAGGAGAGGTTTGTCAGTTGGAGAGAGGAGGACGCGATCAACGGAGCACCATGGGCCTGGACCCGTTCTACATCTACCCGGGCAATCTCACCTCTGGATCTCCCGGTTTCACCTCCGCATGCCTTAGCTTGTTTGTAAGTGATTTACTTGATTTTATTTACCGGAATTGTTATTGTTGTAGTCCACCTAGTGGGACTTTTTATTTATATAAATGTATATACTCTATACTCAGTGTGCTCTTTCTGCTTTTTCTTTTTGTGTTTTGTTGTGTGATCCCCCATTTGGGAGCTCAAGGTGTGGATTACCTACTAAAAGCTATTGAGACAATATGTGCAAACAAGTAGCACATGCTGCCTGCCACAAGGTATCAAGATAACTTACATACCTGATGTAAAGTGATGTCTGTAGGAAAGAGTGGGGAATAAGCATGTGTAATAATGAGGTCTTGGTCTGAGTGATAAATAGGCCCGTTTGGGGAAGGAATATCTCATGGTGCCTATAAGAGATGTGTGAAGAGGTACATATCATGGACATACGAAAATTGGACCACCCGTAGCTCCAGAAAAAATAGCACACATGGGAACAATAGAACATCAAATAGTCCCATATTTAGTATCCATAGTAAATAATAATTGTAACTGGGTATAAACAGTCGCTGTTGAAATGCAGGTATAATAGTGAAAAGCAGGACCCACAGTAAATGATGAGGTGTAGACAGGCAGGGTTTGAGAAGGCGGAATATGTATTAGAACTGGTGGGGGTATGTGTACTACAGAGAACAGGTTGTTTACCTCGGTAACCCCGATTCGAGTGAAAATTCTTTATCCGTCGCTGCAATGTCACGTTGCTGCTCTTGGCTGCTCCGAAGAGATGCCGTCCTCAAAATTGCGGAAGAGTGGGATCCCAAGTGCCGAAGCTGGGCGGAAGTGCTGTATAGTTCCGGTCCGTCCAGGAATGCCCCATCCGTCACCTCAATATCCCGGTTCAGCGTGGAACTCCTCGTGGTAAGACGGCTACCTCTGATAACCGAGTAGTGAAAGTCCTGCAAAGCGAACCTGCACAGCTGCTGCTCGTCACTCCAATCAACAGATGAGAATGGGCAAAACAAGATTGGTTGAACAGGAAAGCCCTGAGAAAAAGCACAAATCAACTCACCGGTGACTGAAAAAATAAAAAAACTTTTATTAACTACATCATTAAAAGATAAAAAACAGACTAAAGACAAAACAAGGGAACTCTCCCATGCGTTTCAGGCTATACAGCCCTTTCTAAGTAAACATCCATGTAGAAAAAGGCGCACAGCAAAAGAGAGTGGGTCAAAGCAACTAAAAAATAACCTTTATTGGTCCAATGAAGGTTATTTTTTAGTAGCTTTGACCCACTCTCTTTTGCTGTGCGCCTTTTTCTACATGGATGTTTACTTGGATCTTCTACAATCATCAGCATGCTCCACACACCAACTGGATGGAGAGACTCTAATATTGTGAGTAACAGACTTTATTCAATCTGATATACACTTGTGACATATGAGTGTTCCAGGGCCCATCCCAATGAGGTTCTGTGCAGGGATTATTTCCTTTGCCCAGTCCCTTCAGGGAATATAGGTCCCCATTAAGGAAACCATACCACAGGATCAGTGTCATCATTCACTTATTAGCCCCTATGGTGTTGTGGATTTATTCTGGATTAATATAAGGTCATACCTAACGGACTCGGCATTGCAGCACAGGTTCCACATTGAGAATTCAAAATACAGCCCTTTCGCAAGGATTATATTGGGGCAAGATCGAAGATAAGTTATATAGCCCCTCCTTTGGACTCAGGCACATCTGAAAGTAATTCAATGAAATAATCAAGTAATGGCATCAGTAAGTGTAGCAAAAACTCTGACTCTATGCTTATTATAATAAGTGAATTTGCTGGATCATAAATGAATTATATAAAGAACATGTTAAAAAGTGTGTGTAAATATACACAGACTCAACTCGCCACTCAATGTAAAATGTTGGAGCTATAAAAAGGAATCGGCATCATGCTGAGTATATACACACACACACATACATCCATATAGTAAAATATCCAATATATTGTATTATACTGTAGTGTACCAAAATTAAAAATATATAGAACTTGAACATCTATAGTAGAAATACCACAATTCATTAAGTGCCCAGACATAATTCAAAGTAATCATGAGTTATAAGCTATATAATCAGAGGAAGTGTTTAAGATCCCACTCCGTATTTAACCCTTTGGGGATCAGAGTATCCAGAGAGAAGATCCAATGAGCTTCTCTCTTGTACAGAGCGTTTATTCTATTACCTCCTCTGATGTGAACCTGGATATGCTCTATGGCAATATAATTGAAGTTAACAAGAGATCCATGTTGGCATTCGCTAAAATGTTTAGAGACTGGGTGCATAAGATCTCTTTTCAAAATGAATCTCATATGCTCCATAATGCGGAGTTTAAACATTCTAGTAGTCAAGCCAATGTATCTCTTGTTACACCCACATATCAGCATATAAATAACAAATTCAGTATTGCAATTTATAAATGTAGCAATATTGTATGATCTATTACCCTCCATATTAGAAAAAGTTTTTGACTTAAGCACATATTTGCAGATCTTACAGTGACCGCAGGAAAAACATCCAATTATTTTTTTTATCATTTTTAATCATACTCGGAGAGATATTTCCTAGAGTCTGTGATTTCCTAAATACAAATTTGGGATTCACTGCAGTAATGTCTCTTAACAGAGGGTCAATTGTAACAATCTTCCAATGATTATTTATGATCTTTTTTATGGAATAAGCTTGGTTGCTGAATTTTGTAATGAAATATGGAGGGCCTGGATCAGAGGTGTGGAAAAGTTGTCCGGCTCTCCTATGTCCCTTCTGACTCTGAGGCTTATGTATCAATTCCTCTCTTTTCTGATTAAGAGCATTATGAAATGCTTCTTGTAAGATTGTTCGATTATATCCTCTAGATATAAAACGTTCAGTCAGCTCCATCGCTCTAGAGTGGAAATCTTCCAAATTGGAAGTTACGGCGTAAACGGATGTATTGACTGTAATATATACCTGTAACGGATTTTCTGAACCGGTCTGACCCACCCAATCTCATATTGGCCCCTGTGGTCTAACCAGTCCCCATTACAGTGTGATGTCTGGTGGTGCACCTGTTGGCAACAGGACTCCTGAGTCTCCCGCATGATGTTGTGTTGGGGATTGCCAACCCAGACAGGCAGCTGAGGTAGTGTGCTTGAGTCCTACCTATATCCAGTGCAGCGCCTCCACCTCATCAGGATCCCAGCGTGAGCTTGTGGATGGTCCTGGTGAGGAACTCCTCTGTGGTGCAGCCCCCTACGTAATCACTCCACACTTACACACGAGGGTATCTTTCAACAGGAACATCTTTATTGTTGGATGTGGCTAGCTGCCCTCCACAATGGGTGTATTTAGCCAGACATGATTGTCCAGCAGCTTCCCTCTGAAAGGTATATTCCTCCTTGATTAGGGATTCCCTATCCCCGTAGGGATATCTACCCTGTGCCAGGTCCCTGGTCACAGTCTCATAGTTCCGCAGCTTGTAACGTAATTACTCTTACAGCCTAGCAACAACTTCTGAACTCCTCTAACCACTCGTTCTACTCCCTAACATTTGATCAGTGCTGTGCCTTATGTATCCTCTGGGGGCTGACACAACTCTGACATCACTAACCGTGGAGTCAGAGCCTGTGACCACTCCCATCCATACATAGGGCACCTCACCAGGGTGTGAGGGCAAACCTCCATGATTACTGCTGGCATGCCCATAACTTACCAGGCCTTACTGTCAGCAGGAGAGATGACTGCAGCCATTTTACAGCATGGCTACATACCTTTGAATAGAGTATAGTTATGTCCACTGTCTCCATATAATGGAGACCGATTCGGGTGAAATTATATCTTGGCTTTATTGAGCCTGTTCCTTTATCCAGTCAAAACATACAAAAACAGCTAAATAACAAACCCGTATTCCTTTGTAAGGGCTAACTTACTTCCCCAGACCCTATCTGCAGGCCTGGAGGGATATTCCAATTACCAGCCTATCAACCCAAAGTCTCAGGAGGTACCTTAAGCAGGCGGCCCTCCATGTCAGTCTCTGTCAGGTTCCTGGGTCCTCTTTGTCCTGGAAATATAGGTCTCAGGGTGTCTGGATGTCTTGATCTCAGCACAGCCTTTATGCTCAAGACAGTGTAAGTGTGCAGACTTCTCTGCTCTCCTTCTGTCAGCCCAAATGTGAGCTATGGAATCTCTCTTCTGTTTCTCACATCAGGGTTTTCTCAGAGTCCTTAGCAGCCAGGTGGAGTCTGGCTGATTGCCTGTGTGCAATTAACCAACTCGCTGCTGGATTTAGATGCAGTTTCTCTCAAACAGTGATAAGTCTGTGTTATAGTGCCACTCACATAATCGAATGGAGAAACAGTGAGTATAGCAAGCAAAATATTGTCAAGATGTTTACAACTGTGGATGAAGCCTAAGCAGAGATGACAATTAATCCCAACTGTTCTGATATCATATTACGATGTTTTACATAACCCCATCTGCTTATATTATGTACCCCTTGTTTGGTAAGTTACAAAAACTGCTAATTAGCTAAACTAAACAATGGAGGTATGCAATTACACTTGAGAAGTATGTGGAACAGAAACATATTCCTAGGGTCTTAAGGATATTCAAAATGCCCACATCTGACTTCAATAGTGACCCTTTCCTATTGGAATGGATTCGCATTTTAGATAATTGTTCATTCGAATTGATTTGTTTGCTTATATGTCAGAGAAGACAGTCATTTCAGAAAATTGACCAAGAAATAACACTCATTAAAGATCAGTTTGAACCATTTAAGCAGAACACTGAACTGCCCCCTTTTAGAACAAAAAATCAAGGGCAAAATTGACCAGATGAAGAAAGAAATCATTAACATAAAAAATTCTTTAGAGATAAAATTGACAACGATTCAGGATGTTATAGAAATTGGAGGCAACACAATAAAGATAACCCCCTCTCCCCCCAGCCGCCATGAGCAATCTCGTTCATTTAATTGTATTGAACGCCAGCCAAGACCTGATAATATCAGTCCTCGTAAATTTCGTTCCACATCTGATTTAAGAACTCCCATAAAACATAAATAAGTGTCTAAAAAGAATGTTTTACCGAGTAGACCAAATACTAATAAATATTAAGCTCAATATCAATTGAATACACCAATACAGTATATGCGATTTTTTTTCTAAAGAAACAACATCCAATTTTGGATAAAAATATCTCACCACAGCAGTCATTAATATTGTTTACAGGTATAATAATGTTTTGTAATGACATTGAAGGTATGAAAGTTTATTATGCAAAATGCAGTTTGATATGATTGTACAACAGCCACAAAGTATGTGTTTATTTCATATTCAAATTGTGGGTACAGGCATACCCCGCGTTAAGGACACTCACTTTAAGTACACTCGCGAGTAAGTACATGTCGCCCAATAGGCAAACGGCAGTTCACGCATGCGCCTGTCAGCACGTCCTGAACAGCAATACCGGCTCCCTACCTGTACCGAAGCTGTGCGCAAGCGGGGAGACTATAGAGCCTGTTACAAATGCCTTATTTACATCAGTTATGCACGTATATGACGATTGCAGTACAGAACATGCATCGATAAGTGGGGAAAAGGTAGTGCTTCACTTTAAGTACATTTTCGCTTTACATACATGCTCCGGTCCCATTGCGTACGTTAATGCGGGGTATGCCTGTACTGAGGTATACTGTTAGTCGTCAATTGGCTAATTAATATTCAGCTCATTAATGCCAACTAGATTATGACAAATTATGGTAATGTATTATTATTTAGTATTTAAAAGAAGCATCCACAAGAATTTAGTATAAACAATTATTTTTTTCATTGCCATTTTATATACTAGCCAATAATATGCAAAGGTTTTAAATGCCTAGAGGTTTTCAAGATAGCAAGGAACCGAATATGCGCAAGTGCTGTGATTAGCACACAGGTTTAACCTACAGGTGATTAATTGAAGTGACTATTTAATGCAGGGAGTAGCCCCACCTCTCTCACATAACCCTGAAGAAGTGACGGCGATTGAGAAATGCGTCGGGTAAAAGGGCATCCGTCCCAAGTGAGCCTACGACAGGACAAATACAAGTATTGACAGTGCTCATTCGGATACAAACTTCAGCTGACTTTCCATATGCCAGAACCGACTTTCTCTACCACCTAAGCTCGCGAGACTTCGAGCGAGAATACAAGTCAGCGAAACACAAGCAGGCATTTCTGATATCGGCATAGCAAACCACTCAATTTCCGTGGAGAGTGTTAGGAGGAACCAGCTGGTCTGGAACGTGGCTCATCACTGGGGATTTCGTTTTGGTAGCAGCCAGAGACGAGAGATGACATCTCCCAATATAACATCTATATCCAAATATGCATATTATATCTACTTCCTGTAAGTAGGATTTCAATTTTGCGGACTGGACGGACACCCGATCACCAATTGTGTTGTTATATTGTCATATTGTTTTTAAGTATTTTTATTAAATGTATCTTTTTTCACTTCACCTATTTTTCCAATTAATTATCAATACCTCTGCGGCATTTATGTTTTAAAACATCAAATGGCTACATTCTAATTACCATACAGTATTATGCTATGTTTGTCTTGTGTCTTTTCATATGCCGAGACCATCATCTGTTGTACCACGAATTTCGGAGTGGCCAGGACATTTTATGGGTGGACATCCATATAATACTATCATCCTGTGACTATTTTGTCAGGCGCCGTTACAGTATCCCTCTGTTATAACGATGTTTCACGCTATAATATTTTAAAATAGACAATTATTTATACATATCTTGAAAGATAAATTGATATGTTTGAAGAATAAGGATATTAAGAAGCCTCCCTTTTTCTGCATCTGTGAGTGATCAATATTCTCCGATTGGTCATACGTGTGGACTTTTGCTGGTTTATATCAACTTTTGACTGTGCACCTGAACTACAATTGTTAAGCAATCATGCATTGATAGTGTGATTGTTGGTCTTGTTTTACTTGTTCATATACTGTGTATTGTTTAATATTTATATGTATACATTTGCAGTGGATTGGTGCAATATATTTATACTGAGGTCAATTTCTGGATAAAACATTATTATATATGTGGAGACCGGTACTAGTAGTATTTACAGTATGTTCTATTTAGTATTTGTATAAAGTATTTTAGGCTTGATGAATGATATGCTCAATTAAGGCTTGTGAAGATATACTTTATTATATTCTCTTTTTTATTTATATGTTTAAATTAACAAGAGTAGGTGCACCACCGACAAGCTTTGTAAGTTATGTACCCCCAGTTAGATATATAGTGTTGGAGCTGAAGCTTAGTTTATTCTTTAATTTTTCTTTTCTTTTGTTCTATTTTCTCACCAAATGTTCATGTTGTTGTTTTTTCCTGTTAATTTTCTCACACAGTGAAATAACTGTGTGTGAATAAATGTTACGTTCACTATTTCTGTCTCTTGGTAATTATTGTTACAAAAAGTTGTAATCTTATTGTACACACAATTTAGTCAGTAAACAATATATACCATACAATGGCAAGTCAAACAAACATATTCTATATTCACTTTAGCCCTAAGGCTCTTATCTGAAGGGGCAGTATAACTTCAGCAGAGGAAGAGCAATAGGGATAGTGATTTGATTGACAAAAGGGGGAGAGGGGGGGGGGAGGAGGATAGGAGGAGTTAGGCAGAATGTATATAGTGTATATAGTTAGGGGCCAAAGGTTGCTCCTGCCTCTTTGTCATGCGGACCAGTTGAAAGCCAGACACAAAGCAGATGCAGATCCTTTCAGCATGGCACAGTGGAGGAACAGCAGGACGAGAACTGAGACAGCAGTGGTGTGGAACGGCGGCCCAGAGGCCTGGATGTCCAGTCTGCAGAGGTGCGGCCTGTTATCCGGTGCGACTGCCGGGGGCAGAGGTCGCTGGCACTGTGGAGTGATCGCTGGCAGGTGGAGGCAGTGTGGAAAGGTTACCAGGGTGGGAGTTGGCGTGGGAAGGGTTAGAGGTGAGTGAGGAGGTGGAGCGAGCTCGGAACCAGGCAGCATCTCCGACGCATGCCTAGCACAGGCATGAGACGTCTGCCGTAGGAGGTGAGTAGTGGCCTGCTTGAGTAGGGGCGGGGATTAGGTGGTCCCGCCCCCCGGAGAGACTGCCCAAGTCAGGAAGGAAGGCGAGGGACAGGGGAACCCCAAAAGGGAAGGAGCGGGGCAAAACATCCCAGTCCGGCCCAAGCAACTCGGCGGCCTCTAGAGTGGAGAGAGGGAGGGAAGCAGCAAGCATGTTGGCATCTGATGGGAGGGGGGTTGATTGGTGGGGTCAGCCTGGGATGACAGGGGCCAGGAGAGTAGGTTGCCCTTAGTTACAAAGGGTATTGTCAAGGACGTTTCCAGTGGGGCTTAATGTGTTGAGGAAGGGGGAAGTGGGGTTTAGGGCAGAAGCTGGATGGACGAAGCTTCTTGGCCATGATTGGTTAGGCTGCTGGCAGCCAGGGAACGGGTGCGCTGGTGCTCCTGCGCTGCGCCCTGCTCGGCCTGGCTAGGAGCGCGTTCGCCTGGGGGCGTGGCCACGACGTCACGGAGCTGGTTCACCCTCATTGGGCGAACCGCTCACATAACGCGCTTGCGAGCGGCAAATTCAAATTTGCTTGCTCTGAGTGCCGAACGGGCGCAGGCGCTTGCTCACGCTGGCCATACACATTGCCGCAATGTGTTTCATCACGGCTAGCGTGAGCCCGCCCGCTCAACGCCACCCTGGACGCGGTCTTAGGGGCAGTTATTATGATTTCTGCGCAGAGACAGCCAGCATGCTGGATTCGCGGTCCCAAAAGGATGGTGCGTAATCTGCAGATAAGTCTTTTTCATGGGCCGGGGGGAAGGGGGATCAGTGGCAGGCTTCAGCGCAGGTAGGGGTGATGAACTCAGCAAGCTTGGCTGATAGCAAATTCTTATTTTACGCGTTCAGGGATTTCATGGCGTAACGGTGATGGTGCAGGAAGCGGTGGGGCCTTGTGCCCTGGCCTTAATGTGTCACAGGTTTGGGGTGGAGGGTGGTGCAAGTGACACAGGGGAAGCTGTTGCTGTAGCGGCAAGGGCCAGGTGGAGGTGGGGGCTCAAGCAGTAGTTGGCGGCAGGCCTATTGCGGAAGCAGGTGGGAGGGGTGGTGGCTCCAGAGAAGGTGTTAAGTGAAAAGAGCAAGGAGGGGGAGTCAAAAGTAGCGATAGTAGCTATCATAATGCTTTTTTCTGTGTGAAGAGCCCATTGGGTGTGCATTTGGCCCAGGCAAAAGAGAAAATATAGAAAGGGGAGTGCATAGATATTCTGTCCTTGCTTCCGGATTACAAGGAGCCTCCTAAATCGGAGAAGAAAGACACAGTTAGAGGAGGAGGAGGAGAGATAAGGCAGGCGCCAAAGTCCTTTGGGGTTTGGTTGCAGGTGTTTGCCATCCTGGCCAGTATAGTGAGAGGTGCTCACTGATTTTAAATATGTGGAGACATTTTGGGAGGCATACAAGCATTATGGGGGCTCCACGTGGTGGAAGTACTACAGTGACTTACGTAAAAGGATTGCGTCCAGAAGCACTGCTGTTGGGATGTCAATGACATGGATCTCTTTAATGATTCCCTCAAGGTCGTCTCTTTCAGGGTGCGTTCATAGGCTTTCAGAACACTGGGCAGTTGGCCATGGGGTGTTAGGGCATGTTAGCAGTTTAATGAGCCCCAGTGTAAGTGGGGGCTTAGCTGTTGGTTCCACCATGAGTGTAGTGGGAGTTCCCACTCACAGAAGTAAGTGTTTTAGGGCAGGTCAAACTTTAGACAGGGAGCAGGTGGCAAGGCTTGAACAAAGGGCGAGGACCCCGGTCAGCGCAAGAAGGATGGTGCCTTGGCTCACGCACTACCCAAATAGGGTGGTGGCGGGCATTATTGAAGAGGACTTTAGGAAAGGATTTAAGATCCCCTATAGGAAGGTGCCTCCTTGTGGTAGGAACGTTAGATTCTTAGAGGTGGATGTGGCAAGGGCAAAATTGAAGAAAGAAGTGGTTTTGGGTAGGATGGCAGGCCATTTTCAATTTTCCCTGATTGATGGTTTGCGGATTTCACCTCTGGGAGTGAAAGAAAGAACCAGGATTCTTTCGGTTTATTCACTACCTTTCATTTTTGGGGGGTTGTCAGTGAATGATAGAATTGATCAGGATTTATGCAGGGTGCAGTATATGCATAGTTTGATAGGGCTTGAGAGTTAGTAAAGGTAGCTGGTGCAGGAGCATTGATGGCCTAGACGGACATAGTCTGCCGTTTTTTTACTTCCAGTGCACCCTTCTTGTTTTCATCTGCTTGGTTGTTGTTTAGAGGACGAGATTTTGTAGACATATGTCTGCCAATGGGGTGCTTGTTGTCCGGTTTTTATTTTGAAACGTCCAGTTCCTTTTTGGAGTGGGCTCTGCATGATGTTTCTTGGCTGCATAGTGTGTTGCATTATTTGGACAATTTAATCTTTTTTGGTAAGGCAGTATGTGTCCAAGGCTGTTTGCATTTCAGGACCTTCTGGAGAGTTTTGGGTTCCATTGGCCAGAGACAAGATGGAGGTGCTTTCAACCTGCCTTTCCTTCCTGTGAATTGAAATTGATACGAAAGAGGTGTTTTTTAGGCTACCCGAAAGAAAGTTGGTAGAATTGAGGAAATTGGTGAGCGTGTTTGTGGGATTGAAAAAGGCCACGCTTAGGTAATTCCAGTCGTTGTTGGGGCATCTGCATTTTGCAACATGGGTTTTGCCCGTGGGAAGTGTTATGTCAGCGATTGGCTTTTGCAAGGGTAAGTGTCAAGGTGGCGTACCATTTCATCAGGGTAAAGAAAGGTACTGTATCAGGAAAGATTTGCTGGTTTGTGATGATTTTTCTACGGCGGTACAATGGCAGGATGTTGGCATTAAGGGACCCAGTGCAGAGCCAGCAGATTATGCTCTTTATAGACGTGGCAGGGTCAGTTGTTTTTGGAACTTTTTGGGGCGCTCATGTGTGGAGCAATAGCCAATCGAGTGGGGTGGGTCAATTTGTTGACAAATTTGATGCATTGAAGCCTTGATTTGTGGGGACTCCTATGTCTACTGGACAGCAAGAAGAGTGGCAAGCAGGCCTGACGTTATGGGACAGCGGTATCATACCCAGCTCGGGTGGCCGTTAGGGCGCTGACTTTCCAGTGGTGCTCTGTGTTTGGACTAAGTGGCCTGGGTAGTGCTTGGCATACAGAAGAACAAGCTGGGGGTATACCCCAGGCTTTATGTTGTGGGCGGGGCCACTTAGATTGGTACCCCTCGTTTTGGTTACATTTTGTGTTTATAAATAAAGCTGCAACCAATTTCTTTTAATACATTGTATGTGTGTTATTTATGGGATCTATGGTATTTAGTTGTGTTGTTGTCTGTGTTATGGAGCAGAACCTCCACCCCCGAACTCGAGGCATGGGTAAGCCAAGTCAATAACAAAGCTTTGTGCATCTAGGCCTTATTTATTTGATTACCATGTGTATTACTACTGTGAAGCGCTATGTACATTAATTAATCTTATACTATATTAGTGAAAGCACTGTATGCCTGTCTGGATGTCCGGTGTCCCTAGGGGAAATCTCATTGGTCCGCCCCCGCACACCTCTCATTGGCCTGAGGCGGAGTGACGGGCCACACACAACACACACACGCACGCAAGCACGCACGCACGCACACACACACACACACACACACACACACCCACACCCACACACTAGGTAGGGGGGGGTGTTACATACATTAGCTTGGGGCGTGCCCCCCCACGATTATGTAGGGGGGGGCACGAGCAGCTTGCAGGGAAACCTGGGGGCGCTCCGTGCTGCTGCTTCTATGTCTGTGTCTTGCAGAGGGGGCGGGGCCAGAAGATCCGTGCTGCTGCTTCTATGTCTGTGTCTTGCAGAGGGGGCGGGGCCAGAAGATCCGTGCTGCTGCTTCTATGTCTGTGTTTTGCAGAGGGGGCGGGGCTTCTCTCTGCACACAGACAGCCCCTCCTTCTCTTCCTGTCTGCTTCCCGTTTTCAGCAGCATGGGGGGTTGGGGGATCGGAGCATGTCGCCCCCCCAGGTGAAATTGTGGACTGATTAAGTGTGTGTGTGTGTTGGTGGTATTGGTGGTGGTGTTGGGGGGGGGAGTGATTGAGTGTGTGTGTGGGGGGATTGAGTGTGTGTGTTTGTGGGGGGTGGGTGGGGGGGATTGTGTGTGTGTGTGTGTGTGTGGGAAGTGGGGGGGAGTGAGTGTGTGTGTGAGTGTGTGTGTGTGTGTGTGTGTGTGTGTGTGTGTGTGTGTGTGTGTGTGTGTGTGTGTGTGTGTGTGTGTGTGTGTGTGTGTGTGTGTGTGTGTGTGTGTGTGTGTGTGTGAAGTGTGTGTGTGTGGGGGGATTGTATGTGTGTGTGTGGGGGAGGGATTGAGTGTGGGGATTGTGTGATTGTGTGTGGGGGGGGGATTGTGTGTGTGTGAGGGGGGGGGATTGTGTGTGTGTGAGGGGGGGGATTGTGTGTGTGTGAGGGGGGGGATTGAGTCCCCCCCCTCCCTGCCCTTTGCCCCCCTCCCTGCCCTTTGCCCCCCCCCTCCCTGCCCTTTGCCCCCCCCTCCCTGCCTTTCGCCCCCCCCCCCTCCCTGCCCTTTGCCCCCCCCTCCCTGCCCTTTGCCCCCCCTTCCCGGCCCTTTGCCCCCCCCTGCCCTTTGCCCCCCCTCCCTGCCCTTTGCCCCCCCTGCCCTTTGCCCCCCCCCCTCCCTGCCCTTTGCCCCCCCCCTCCCTGCCCTTTGCCCCCCCCTTCCACTCCATGCCCCCTGCCCTTCCACGCCCGGCAACGCCGGGTATATCAGCTAGTGGTGCTATATAAATAAAGACATACAATACAATGTATGTACTTTATGTAGTACATATATAACACACTAAAATCCATTAATGTGCACATTATACTGGTCTGTGGAAATCCATGATGGATATTTGAAAGAGATTGTATATGTCCTACCAAATTGATGTTTAGAAACAATTAGATGGATTATTCATAACTTTTTTTTGCTTCCCTGACTTCCCTGAAAATGCAAGAAACAGCTGCTTGAGATAAGACCTCTATGCCACAAGGCTTTACAGCAAAGGTCATTCTGTGATTTATTGCATTCAAATGTTATAAGGAACTATTTTTACAACAAACTAAGAAATAAAACTCACATCAAATTGCTGTTGTAAAACATTTCCATTGAATAAAGATCACATCCATAATAAATGCCTTTTCCCTATGTTATACTAGCTTGCACGTGACCACTAGAAAATGAAAGGTTTGTATCCTCCATAACTCATGTTGACACACCCCGAAGTCTTTGTGACCATCGTTTACCTATGGAAACCAATATGTTTTACATTAGTCAGGGCAAGAAGTGTATTTAAATGATGTATTTGAAATGATTTACAGTACATTACAAATTCGTCAGAGGAGGTTAATGATTAGACATAGTCATTTTTCATGTAACATGTTAGCCACAAATGCATGTTGCTTTCTTCATGTGTGCGTACAATACATATGGGCAATTTGTTTTTGCGAGGAAAGGGGCAAAACTGCAAAAAAATGATTTCCCGCAAGTTTGTGGTGAGACATCGGTGGATCTAATATTGTTACCTAACTTGGTAAAACTATGACTCAAGTTATACAGATATAGTGTGTAATCATGGAGGGCCAGCAATGCTTGGTATTGGTACGTTGCTTGGCATGGTAACCTGACAATATGAGGAAGTTTCACTAAGCTCCGATAAGGGTGTATTGGAGCTCACTCCAGCATTAACTACCATCCAAGTCAATGGCAATTAAAGCGGGATCAAGATCCGATATCTCTTTTGGAATTTAGTAAACTACGGGCTATGTCATATGATCTGATTCCTGTTTTATAGCTCTGTCTCACTGCATACTGATTCTTGCTGGTCCTGCATTTCTAAAGCAAATGAAGATTTGATTGTAGTCCAATCTCACAGTGACATGCAGTTTGGTTAGCCATACTGATGCTGGAGACTCTGGGTAGGACAACCAGTAGCAAATATTCTTCCATGGCTTCTTTTTTGACAGATGTGTATGGTCCTATTTAATAAATAAAATAATTGGTCAACAAATAAACCAGGCATTTGTGATATGCTACTAAAGATAATACACACTCTTCTTAACAATTTATTACAATTAAGGCAAGTGCTGTGTGCACTATTGTATAGTACACACAGAGAACTTTTTCTATAAGTGCCATTCATATTTCTTGTGCCAAAACACGGCTGTAATTTGTTAAACTTGTATTCCAAATGCACAGTTGTTTACAAAGAGCCCACCTGTATTGCAGTGGTGATTACATACAGTATTTGCAGCATGACCTTAAATGTAGTATTTAATGTATACCTTGTTTTCACTATTGCACCTTATTTGTAGATAGCTTATACATGCACAGACATACTTATAATCATGAATACGTGTGTGTGCGTGTGCGTGTGTGTGTGTGTGTGTGTGTGTGTGTTTGTGTGTTTGTGTGTTTGTGTGTGTGTTGTTGAAATAAACTTTTAAAAAAATATATAAATATATATATATATATATATATATATAATCAAAAAAGAAATAGATGATACCGTTCTGTGGCTAACGAAATGCTTTTATTTGTGCGAGCTTTCGAGATACACTGATCTCTTCTTCCGGCGATGTTACAATGAAGTATACTTAAAAACAGTGTCTCTTGGAATTTTATCTGTGCTGGTCCTTCCCCCGGTGTGGATGTGTTTTATGGCTAGAGGTGTCAAAAGGTGCCTGAAAGCAAGTGATGTAAGAGTGTGTGTGTGTATCTGTGTGAATATAAATGAATGGAGAGCCCACAGTATATACAGTGCTTTACAAAAGGTGTGTGTGGAGTGGGAGTGGATATAAATGGTGTACTATGTGGTCCCTATTTGTGTATAGGGATGGAAAAACAAGGAGTATTAGTATGTGTAAGAGACAGCTGTGTGTGCATACATATAGCACAGTATGTACAGACATGGCCTATAGCGCTCATGGGAAGAGAGTTCACTTGTGTCAGTAATGACTCATAAAATTACGATCTCTGTTTAGGCCACCGCTAAGTGTCCCGAACAGTTGCATAAATTTGTATTCATGTAACCGTCTCTCTTTCGGTGTTTTAAGATTACCTTTGAGTATGGCAACCCTCAGATCGTTCATCTTATGGCCAGAGTCAGAGAAATGTTCGCCGACAGGACTGTCTCTTGTTCCGCGCGTGATGCTTTGGCGATGCAGGTTCATTCTCTTGTTTAGCCCCTCCCTGTCTCACCTATGTAGTAGCAGCCCCCTGGGTATTTCATGCACATGATGAGGTACACGACATTGCTGGAGGAACAGGTGAACCTTCCTCTGATTTTGTATTCCCGATTCCTGTGTGGTATTTGTATTGTGTCCGCTGTGTAGAGCATTGCGCAGGTTTTGCATCTTGGGTCCTGGCATGGTTTCGTCCCGCATTCAGTTGTACTGCTGAATACTTTACTCCTCACCATAATATTCTTGAGATTATGGGGTTGTCTGTATGATAATAAAGGTGCTTCAGGGAAGACCTGTTGCAGTCTTGTATCTTCCTGGAGGATCGGTTGTAGTTTCCTGGCGATCTTGCGTAGGGCTCCTATGTGTGGGTTATATGTGACCACCAAAGGTACCCTGTCGCTTGTCTCCTTCTGTTTGTATTCAAGGAGATCACTTCTTGGTATTCTGGTGGCTTTGTGACAACCGGGACCGCTATGGGTACTCGGATGGCGCCACAGAATGCCAATCTGTTCTGTGCAAAACTTGAAAGTGACTTTCTTTCCACCTGTCACTTGAAACCCCTTACATAAAGTCGTTACATTGATGACATCCTCCTGATTTGGACCTCTGGCGAACAGGACCTCCTACAGTTCTATGACAACTTCAATACGTTCCACCCGACCATCAACCTCAAACTCACCCATTTCCTAGACACCACCATTACTATAAAGAACAACCAACTACAGACTTCTGTATACCGCAAACCTACAAACAGAGCCAGCTATTTGAGGGACAACAGCTTCCACCCGACACACACCAAACATACAACCATCTACAGTCAAGCCATACGATACAACCGGATATGCTCCGACACAGCAGACAGAAACCAGTGGATTAAAGCCTTGAGATCAGATTTTATAAACCGTGGATATAACCACAGAATTGTAGACAAGCAAATTCACAAAGCCACCAGAATACCAAGAAGGGATCTCCTTGAATACAAACAGAAGGAGACAAGCGACAGGGTACCTTTGGTGGTCACATATAACCCACACCTAGGAGCCCTACGCAAGATCGCCAGGAAACTACAACCCATCCTCCAGGAAGATACAAGACTGCAACAGGTCTTCCCTGAAGCACTCTTATTATCATACAGACAACCCCATAACCTCAAGAATATTATGGTGAGGAGTAAAGTATTCAGCAGTACAACTGAATGCGGGACGAAACCATGCCAGGACCCAAGATGCAAAACCTGCGCAATGCTCTACACAGCGGACACAATACAAATACCACACAGGAATCGGGAATACAAAATCAGAGGAAGGTTCACCTGTTCCTCCAGCAATGTCGTGTACCTCATCATGTGCATGAAATGCCTAGGGGGCTGCTACTACATAGGTGAGACAGGGCAGGGGCTAAACAAGAGAATGAACCTGCATCGCCACAGCATCACGCGCGGAACAAACATTTGTTTGTCCTGTCCTGTCGGCGAACATTTCTCTGACTCTGGCCATAAGATGAACGATCTGAGGGTTGCCATACTCAAAGGTAATCTTAAAACACCGAAAGAGAGACGGTTGCATGAATACAAATTTATGCAACTGTTCGGGACACTTAGCGGTGGCCTAAACAGAGATCGTAATTTTATGAGTCATTACTGACACAAGTGAACTCTCTTCCCATGAGCGCTATAGGCCATGTCTGTACATACTGTGCAATATGTATGCACACACAGCTGTCTCTTACACATACAAATACTCCCTGTTTTTCCATCCCTATACACAAATAGGGACCACATAGTATCCACACACACTTTTAGTTGTGCTACAATCTCTCACATTTCCACACCTTCCCACACCATTTATATCCACTCCCACTCCACACACACCTTTTGTAAAGCACTGTATATACTGTGGGCTCTCCATTCATTTATATTCACACAGATACACACACACACTCTTACATCACTTGCTTTCAGGAACCTTTTGACACCTCTAGCCATAAAACACATCCACACCGGGGGAAGGACTAGCACAGATAACATTCCAAGAGACACTTTTTTAAATATACCTTTTGCTTGCTTCATTCATTGTAACATCGCCGGAAGAAGAGATCAGTGTATCTCGAAAGCTCGCACAAATAAAAGCATTTCGTTAGCCACAGAACGGTATCATCTATTTATTTTTTGATTATTGAAGCTCGGCTAACACGGTACTGATACATATATATATATATATATATATATATATATATATATATATATACATATACATATACATATACATATACATATACATATACATATATATATATATATATATATATATATATATATACACATACACATATACATATATATATACACATACACATATACATATATATATATATATATATATATATATATATATATATATATATATATATATATATATATATATATATATACACACACACACTTAGCTGTACAATTCCAGAAACTAACTATGACTATAATAAAAATGATCTCTGCTGATAAATACTCAAATAACATCAAGGTGTGGTATGGAGTACTAGATACTAAGATGATAGATGCCCTATACTGTATGTACCCTAATTCACCCATTAGTATAATGAATAGGATTGGCTATCACTTACATTTTTGTTCAAACACCGGGTTGGGGTGTTGGAGCAGACAAAATTGTCCCATGTGTTTGTCTAATGCAGAGATCCTTTTTCTACTGAGCCTATGCTGCTCACTTCTAGTATCAGCTTGTGCTGCTGATGCAGCACCCACATCCTCATCCTCATCATCATCACTATTACTTAGTAAATCATAAGTGGTTCATTATCATCACGATGACCTTCACCACCATCACAACTCTACAAGAGGCTTATTCTACCTTGGCCAAAGTCGCTGATCGGGATGTTTTTGTTCACAATTTCAAATTGACTTAGATGGGGAGTTTTACCTTGATGGGCTTAGCAGGCTTTAATCATGTTGTGATCAAAAGATGCCACTAAATAACTCCTTTGTGTTATTAGACTTAGGCTCTAAATGTAGAAATGTCGCTAGTATATTGCAAGCCAATTTGGGAGGAGCGGTGCAATTATATTTTATTTCCCATAAATGAAGGGCCAATCTTTTTACCAGCTGCATACTTCATAGAGGGAGGAGCACAGCTTGTATATATTTGTTTTCCATATTTACATTTTGAATGCTTCTGTAAGTGATCAGATCACCTTTTTACCATGTTTTTATCCCATTATTCACTCTCTCCCCCAACTGCACATGCACATGGTATCTGCGGCCAGTTCATCGTCTCTTCGGTAAACAAAATTGCAAGAGAAATTTAGATGAATTAAGAGAAATTAAATTGCAATGTCCAGTTACTTTTAATGCTTGGAGAAATGTGATTAAATTAAATGTTGTCATTCGAATCTAAAGGTCAATTTCACATGGTTCGCAAACTCCAGCCAAAATGTTGCACATCTCTAGTCGTAACATACTATTTAAACATAGAAAAACAAAGGATCAATGTTTTATCCATTATATCTCACACAGACCACTGTTTGTCATTCAAACTGCATGCATGTGTCTTTTTGCATAGAACATTCTTATTTGAATGTCTCATCACGAATGGAGTAGGGTAACTAGGGTCATCAGGATAAAAGGAGAAAGGACCAGCTAATGTCGTGTGTAATTTTTGAGGGTCAACATTTTTTATAAATCTACAAAAGAAATGTAAAGTTGTCTGCAAATGAAACTCACGAGCAAAATTAAATGCAGAATTGACTAAAATTGAGCTAATGGAAAGCAGCCAAAGTGAATCCATTTCTAGAAAACAATGATTTATTTTCTCAGCCTAAATTTGCAGTCTTTAAGTATTTATGATTCGGTTCATGCCACGCTATTCTTTCTGTAAGGACACTAAAAAAAGCGACCTCTTTGAAAGATTTTTTAGTAACTTGATCCAAGAACAAATTCTTTTTTTTTTTTTTCTGAGCTATAAAACATTAAATAGACTACAACCTGCAATAAACTATTTTAGAGATCAGTGGCAGTGAGCTTGACTCTGGTGTGTGACGCAGAAACTTCAATCAGATATGATGGTGTGGAATGTCACTCATGGAATTTCACCAATCAGTGTAAAGAGGGAAAAAGCATCCACAGCTTCGTGCAAGCTACATGCCTAGTGAAACGCGTAGAGTCGCCTACGTGACGTCATCAGAGGACTCCAGACCGCTCCCCCTTGGATGTTGCGCCGAGCTGTTCCACGGATGTGAGAGCTCGCGCTAAAGACCCTCTTACTATCAGGACATTCACCTGCAGGACCATAGACGATCGATTCAGGCAGTGTGGAGCTGAGACAGAGAGGTCGGTGACGGAGGAAGCGGGAGTAACCATACCTGATGACATCAACATTTTATGTGTCTGTATTCTTAAGACACTATGTAAGTATTCATTTTATTGTTTCTATAAATATATTTTTATACTGGACTAGCTGATATACCTGGCGTTGCCCGGGCGTGGAAGGGCAGGGGGCATGGAGTGGAAGGGCGGGGGGGGGGGGCAAAGGGCAGGGAGGGGGGGCAAAGGGCAGGGAGGGGGGGGCAAAGGGCATGGAGGTCGGGGGCAAAGGGCAGGGAGGGGGGGGGCAAAGGGCAGGGAGGGGGGGGCAAAGGGCAGGGAGGGGGGGCAAAGGGCAGGGAGGGGGGGGCAAAGGGCAGGGAGGGGGACGACGACAAAGGGCAGGGGGAGGGAGGGCAGGGGGGGCAAAGGGCAGGGGGAGGGAGGGCAGGGGGGCAAAGGGCAGGGGGCAAAGGGCAGGGAGGGGGGGCAAAGGGCAGGGAGGGGGGGCAAAGGGCAGGGAGGGGGGGGGGCAAAGGGCAGGGAGGGGGGGACAAAGGGCAGGGGGAGGGAGGGCGGGGGGGGCAAAGGGCAGGGGGAGGGAGGGCAGGGGGAAAAGGGCAGGGGGAGGGAGGGCAGGGGGGGCAAAGGGCAGGGGGAGGGAGGGCAGGGGGGCAAAGGGCAGGGGGGCAGGGAGGGTAGGGAGAGTAGGGGGGGCAAAGGGCAGGGTGAGTCTTGGACGCGTTAAATAACAAGGTTTACTCACCTTGCACACGGCTGCACTCCTGTTCCTACGGTACCGGCCGCCGTCCTCCTCCACCTCGGGCTCCTTAGCGGAGAGGCTGAGACGCTCCGGTGAGGAGGTGCTGTGCCTTTCGCGGGGAGAGGCAAAGACAGCCGGAGGAGAGGCGGAGACAGCCGAGGAGCGCCCTGTGTGAGGGGAGAGACGCACAGTGCATGCTCTGTGTGTGTGGGTGGGGGGGGGATGAGCGAGAGCACCGGGTGAGGGAGTGGCCTATGTGTGGTGAGAGCCGTGGGGAGGTGAGAGTCCCCCGCTTTGTCCCGGGTGCTCGCTCCGCTCCCCCGCTGACTGTAGCGGCGCTGAGGGGGTGGGGGGGGGGATGAAAGCGCGGGAAACAGGGAGACACGGGGAGTGGAGGAGGTGCGCGCGGGTCACGATGACTTGGATTTTAGCCTGATGTTCGGGGAGGAGCCTCTGGGACCGGCGGGTAAGAGACTGGGAGATGTGCTGCTAACACTGTGATCCCCACCCCCCGGGTTATACATGCTGCTAATGTATGTAACACCCCCCCCTACTGTGTGTGTGTGTTGTGTGTCCTTTGGCCCGTCACTCCGCCTCAGGCCAATGAGAGGTGTGCGGGGGCGGGCGGGCCAAGGGACCAATGAGATTTCCCCTAGGGACAGAGGCCATGCAGACAGGCATACAGTGCTTTTATAAGAATACGCTATGGCTGCTTTTTCCCTCTTTACCCTGATTGGTGAAATTCCATGAGTGGCATCCCACACCATCATATCTGATTGAAGTTTCTGCATCACACACCAGAGTCAAGCTCACTGCCACTGATCTCTGAAACGCCTAATTTTGATTGACACCACGTGAGTCTCCATTTGACCTAGTGTTTAATACACTTCACCATTTTATACTTTATTTGCACTATGTTCCATTTATCTCTCATTTCATATTGAATCTGCGCTCTCCTATACTTTGAGGAAATCAACTTTTGAAGTGTATTCGACAGACCGTCCATTTAAAGGGTTTAGAGCTGCAATCCTTATTTAATATTTTCACTTTTAAGTCACTATATGATTACATATTATTGCACTTTATTGAAAGTTTTTTTTTATATATTCACTTATAGAAGGCACCATCATATGCCCTTTATCACTTCGCCGACCATTTGCACTTTGTTGCATTTTGTTTCGTCACAATAAACTATTTTAGAAAGCATTTATGGCTCCTGGCAATTATCATCCTGAAATAATGTTGATACAAGGCTGCCTTTGTCAGTCAGCAGAAGAATCCCATGATGGACGTTCTGACTAAGTACATTTATTCATTGAGTACAAGGGTTCCCCATATCCTGGGGGTGGTCATTGTGTTTACTCTTGCAGCTTTTACATGCACCAGCAGATTAGTGACTCTACATTTATAATCTGTAAGTATTTGGCAGGATCTGTGTAAAGAAGGCGGGCTACCAGGGGAGGGTGGGGAGTGGGGTAGATGGTTAGAGGAAGGATATAAAAGAGGAATGGGGCCAGGGAGTTGTAGGAAAGTGTAACTTCTGTGGGAGACATAGGTATAGATAGAGCAGGCCAGGGTGTAGTTTAGTGACATTTCATCCTGCATTCTTTACTTGCATTACACGGGGAATGGATGGAAGGGAAGAAAGCCTAATTATGCCCCTTTTATACATCATGAGAAAGACCACACCTTTAATATGGAGTAAAGTTTTGAGTGCCACTCCAGAAAAAGACATTATGAAAATAGAAAAAGTGTGGAGAAGAGACACCATTAGAAAAGAGGTGTCTAAGAGGGGATATGATAACTATATAAAAATAAATTCTGGGACAAGACAAGGAGCTATCAAAAGAACTATTCATCTTAAGGGCAGTACAGAGGACACAGGGTCATCCCTTAAGGTTGGAGGAATGGAGATTTCACCAGCAACAAAGGAAAAGGTTCTTTACAGTAAGGGCAGTTAAAATGTGGAATTTATTAACCATGGAGACTATGATGGCAGATACAATAGATATCTTTAAAAAAAAGGTTGGACATCTTTTTAGAAAGGAAAGGTATATAGGGCTTACCAAATAAGTAAACATGGGAAGGATGTTGATCCAGGGGATAATCTGATTGCCAATATTTGGAATCAGGAAGGAATTTATTTTTTCCCCTTATGAAATATCATTAGATAATATTTCATTGGAGTTTTGTTTGCCTACCTCTGGATCCATATATTGTACATATAGACATAGGATAAGTATCTGTCATCTACATTTAGCATAGGTTGAACTCAATGGACATAAAGTATGTATTTTTTCAACCTCATCTACTATGTAACTAATATTTTCTATAACACGCTGATCAATTATTGAATCACTGATTGATTTTCAAGCTGCCGTAATTGGCAGAAGGATCCGAGCTTTAACTAATGGGAAACAGGCAATGCAGCCCTGGACTTTCACACATAGGTAAAATAAGTGCAGTAGGAGGGTATGTAATTCTAATTCCACATGAATATTTCGGACCCCTCTTAGGTCTATTATTTTCAGTTTTAAATTAAGATCTTAGTGAACAAATGTTCTTAGTCCCTTGCACTTTTCACTACTGTATGTATGTATTTATGTACAGTGGCGAGAAAACGTTTATGAACCCCAATGATGTTTATGAAAATGTCATAGTTTTTTCCATGCTAACCTTCTTCAATTAAACCCAGTCTTTTAAAAAAAAAATATCCAATAGGGTTTATATTAACCAATTTCATATATTTTTTTAAAACAAAATGATGTATCAATTAGACAAACAATGAGTAATTAATTAAGAATCAAGGTATGTGCAAAGGTAAGTGAAACCCTGGTTTCATCAGCTAATTAAAGGGGATAATTAGAATCAGGTGTTTAAATAATTAGGTAGATATACAGGGTTGAGTTTGTGAGGCCCCACGCTATTTAAAGATCAGAAACGTTGTGAGTTTTATCTTCACCTTACAGGTTTATGGAAACACATCATGCCACGATCAAAATAAATCTCATCAATCTAGAAAGGGTTATAAAACTATTTCTAAGGATTTGGGGCTCTACCAATCCACTCTCAAAGAGTCTACAAATGGAGAAAGTTTAAGACCACAGTGACTCTACCCAGGAGAGGTCATTGTACCAAATTCTGTCCAAGAACACACCAATCACACAACACAAATTCTCTCCAAGAACAACCAAATCATCAAGGAAGTCACAAAGAACCCCAAAGTAACACTTAAGGATCTGCTGGCCACTCTCGCCTTGGCTAACGTGAGTGTTCATGAATCAACTATAAGAAAAAGACTGAACAAGAATGGTGTTCATGGAATAGCCAGGAGGAAACCACTGCTCTTTAAAAAAAACATTGCTGTCTGTCTGAAGCTCGCCAAAGAGCACATAGAAGATCCACAAGACTTCTGGAACAATGTTCTCTGGACAGACAAATTTAGAACTTTTTGGCCTCAATGAGAAACATTATGGGCCTCTTTCAGAGAGGGTTGATAAAAATTATCGCCAGGGCATTTAAAATTATGTTTTTTTGGGTGTTGCTATCACGGTATTCAGAAAGGCTCGATTACCTGTGATAGCAAAATTCTCACAACGGGCGAGTTGCTGCCAGCGAGAGCATCGAGCCTCTGAAAAGGCCTAAAGCGGCGATTCATTTCTGCTGTAGAGAGAGCGGCTCTGAGAGAGCCGCCTCTCACAGCGGAAATGTCGCCCGAAAATTATTTATTTAAATATACATTTCTTTCATAGTGTATATGTGTAGGGGGTCTCCTGATTGGCTGGAAATAAACACGTTGCAAGCTGCAAAAATTCCGGGCATTACTGAATGAATAATGCCTGGAATTTTAATCAATCAGAGAGCAAGGATTTCAATAATTCCTGGAATTTTACAGCTTTACCCTATAATTAGAATGAACATATTATTTTATGCATTTCAGCCCCTCTAACTATGTTAGCTTCCTGTGCTTTCTGAAAATGTGGAAACATTATTCATCATGTTTCTTATCTTTGATGCAAATCTGTAAATCATGGACGTTTCTTCCACCTCTGTGCTGGTGAATATGTGGATTAAACTGTCTCATTTACACCGTTAGTAAACTCAGCAGAAGACAATGTCAGTATTGTGGTAGGGTTTGCCATTTACGATCATGAACAGAATATCTGAATCCAGTAACTCCTCCCCAATTCTTCCTATTGACAAACGCGTAACCACACAGGCACAAGCCAATCAAAATAGGTCCAAGGTGCATGTCCAAAACACTTATCTCAACATCAAATTAACAGCAATTATTGTGCTTGTTATATACCCCTCACAGACTGTAGAAGAGAAAAAACATGATGACAGTTTCTGTCATTACCATGCAAGTCTGTGTATGGAATATGTGCCACTTACAGTACAAGTTGATTTTAATGAAGCTCATTTTTCAGAAATGGAGCCAAACATCACATCTGTACGTAATGTAAGCCTCAGATAAACACATCTCTGACTTTCCCATACTGTACATGAAACATGCACATAAAAAAATATATGAATGTGGAAAGGGAGAAAACGTTCACAGGCACAAATGTGAAGTTGAGGCGAGATATCAACGAAAATTAAATAGCAAGTTTTGTAGAAGGTGTATTGTGAGATATGAATAGATGACATTTGACGCAAGAGAGGAGGAGAAATATATATTACACACACGTATATATATATATATAGTTGGGTCCGGCAATAATTGGACACTGATACAAGTTTTATTATTTCGGCTGTGTACCAAAATAAATTCAAGTTACAGTTAAATAATGAATACGGGCTTAACATGCAGTCTATCTGCTTTAATTTGAGGCTATTATCATCCAAATTGGAGGAAGGGTTTAGGAATTACATCTCTTTAATATGTAGCCCCCTCTTTTTCAAGGGACCACAAGTAATTGGACAATTGACTCAAAAGCTGTTTCATGGACAGGTTTGGCCTATTCCTTCGTTATTTCATCATCAATTAAGCCGGTAAAAGGTCTGGAGTTGATTCCAGGTGTGGCATTCGCATTTGAAAGCTGTTGCTGTGAATCCACAACATGCGGTCAAAAGAGCTCTAAATGCAAGTGAAACAGGGCATCCTTAGGCTGCAAAAAAAATAAAAAAATCCATCAGAGAGATAGCAGGAACATTAGGAGTGGCCAAATCAACAATTTGGTACATTCTGAGAAAGAAAGAACGCACTGGTGAGCTCTGCAACACAAAAAGGCCTGGAGGTCCACGGAAGACAACAGTGGTGGATGATCGTAGGATCCTTTCCATGGTAAAGAAAAACCCCTTCACAACACCCAGCCAAGTAAAGAACACTCTTCAGGAGGTAGGCATATCATTATTCAAGTCTACCATAAAGAGAAGACTTCACGAGAGCAAATACAGACGGTTCACAACAAGGTGCAAACCATTCATATGCCTCAAGAATAGAAAGGCCAGGTTAGACTTTCCCAAACAATACCTAAAAAAGCCTGGAGTTGAAAAGCATTCTTTGGACAGATGAGACTAAGATCAACCTGTACCAGAATGGTGGGAAGAAAAAAGTATGGAGAAGGCTTCGAACGGCTCATAATCCAAAGCATACCACATCATCTGTAAAACACGGTGGAGGCAGTGTGATGGCATGGGCATGCATGGCTTACAATGGCACTGTGTCACTAGTGTTTGTTGATGATGTGACAGAGGACAGAAGCAGCCAGATGAATTCTGAAGTGTATAGGGATATATTGTCTGCTCAGATTCAGCCAAATTCAGCGAAGTTGATGGACGGTGCTTCACTTTACAGATGGACAATTACCCAAAACATACTGCGAAAGCAACCCAGTAGTTTTTTAAGGCAAAGAAGTGGAATATTCTGCAATGGCCGAGTCAATCACCTGATCTATACCCGATCAAGCATGCATTTTACTTGCTGAAGACAAAACTTAAGGCTGAAAGACCCACGAACAAACAACAACTGAAGATAGCTGCAGTAAAGGCCTGGCAAAGCATCACAAAGGAGGAAACCCAGCGTTTGGCGATGTCCATGCATTCCAGACTTCAAGAAGTCATTGCCTGCAAAGGATTCTTGACAAAGTATTAAAAATGAACATTTTATTTATGATTGTGTTCATTTGTCCAATTACATTTGAGCCCCTGAAATAAGGCTACTGTGTATGAAAATGGTTGCAATTCCTAAATGTTTCATATGATATTTTTGTTCAACCCCTTGAATTAAAGCTGAAAGTCTGCACTTCTATTGCATCTCGGTTGTTTCATTTCAAATCTATTGTGGTGGCGTACAGAGCCAAAATTATGAAAATTGTGTCAGTGTCCAATTATTTCCGGACCTAACTGTATATCTATATATATATATATATAATCAAAATTGAATAGACGATACCGTTCTGTGGCTAACGAAATGCTTTTATTTGTGCGAGCTTTCGAGATACACTGATCTCTTCTTCCGGCGGTGTTACAATGAATAAAGCAAGCAAAGGGTTTACTTAAAAACAGTGTCTCTTGGAATGTTATCAGTGTATCTCGAAAGCTCGCACAAATAAAAGCATTTTGTTAGCCACAGAACGGTATCGTCTATTCATTTTTGATTATTGAAGCTCGGCTAACATGGTACTGATACCTCTACAGTGTGTGTGTGTGTGTGTATATATATATATATATAAGACACACAGATGAAAAGAACAAAGACAATCCCCTTAGTAGCACTCTAAATTACACCTAAACTAATCTATAAGATAAAGATGGTAAAAAAAAAACAGATGCTCCGCCAATTCAGAAAAAATGAACAAGATTTTATTGATTAAACAACAAGACACACTAACTTAAAAACATAAAAATACTAAAGACAGCCTATGAAAATATATATGTATCAAAAATATAAAGAGAGGACTACTAATCAAACACTATCAGTATTACAAAAAGAAAAAAACTAAAATGTGTCTAAATAAAGTTTAAATAATGACAACAAAATAGTTTAGTCTAACATAATAAGGAATACAAAATATATTCCCACTGACATATGCATGAAAGAATAATAAATCATTGCGTTGGAAAAAGTATATAGTCAATGACCCAGTATATAGCCAGGAAAAATTAGTATGTATACCAAAAACAGAGGGGAAAAAAAGAGATAAAGCAACCAGGGAAAAATAATATAACAATAATAATAGTTATACCCTGAACAGCATTTCCCCAAAATGAAATCAATGAGAACTGATGCAGCAAATAAAGAAAAATATGACTAATAAAGACATATTAGCAAACAGAGTCATACATATTGAAAACACCACAAAGCGCAGCACTGCAAGGACAGGTAATGCCCAAACAGTAAGGAGGGTAATACTCAGCTGCAGCTAGATTGTGTAGAGTTTGTGTCCATATTGATTGTACAGGATGTGTTTCCAAAGTCTGCTTATAACAGTCACCATCAGGTCCTATTTAATTTATATACTGACTTTAATTGGGATATATATTTTATTTTACCCTTATAGTTAGTTTTATTAAAGGGCTTGAGTTAACCTTATATATTATGTGTTGAGCAACTTCTCCTTTTGTGTGTTCTGTATATATATATATGTATATATATATATATATATATATATATATTTATACACACTATATAGAGAGAGACCGTGCACCGGCCAGCAGCATCATTTGGCCTGGGCCCTGAACCCAGAGGGGCCATCAACATGTATTATAAAGGTTATGTGTTCAATATATTTATCCTAATATATTGTACAAACAATCCTGGTGTAAATAAGAACCGATCAACAGTTAAGGGGAAGGGAGGATTGGATATGTAGAGATAAAGAAGATAGAGATAGAATGGGATTTAATACTTTCAAAGTCAAAGGAAATTGCAGGAAAATCCAAAATTTTAATACAGGAGGGCCCCAGTCATGCGGCGGGTTCCGTTCTAAGGACCCGCATCAAAGTGAAAATTGCCAGAAAGCGTAACCGGTGATTTTCGTTATGTACACATGCACAAACCGGCAATGCGCCGTTCTACACATGCACAACAAAGGCAAAAAAAAACATTCTGAGCATGCGTGACCCCGGACCGGACCGTTCTGTGCATGCGCAGACATGGCGGCCCCCTTCTCGGTACCGCCGTATCGGCGGATCACCGAAAAGCGGGGCGCAGAGAAGCGGGGCCTTGATGTAGTTGCAAGCAACATGCAGCATTAAACCACTGTCCGTCCTCCCATATGTCTTTCCATAGTTTATATGGAAAAACTTTCAGCATATCTGAATGGCTCCACCATTCAATTCGCGGAGGTTTGGGCTCCTTGGTTTCGCAAGGCAGGTATATCCCCATATCTAGATTAAAATATTCTGAATGTTGTGATTTATGTTGTATTAAAGATGCTATTCGCTATGCTATATATGTAAAAATGCTGTCCCCTTCCCCCTTCCCTTAACCTTCCCCCAAATGTGAAATTACCAACTATCTGTATCAATGCACCCTCCCCTTTTTTCTTTTATGTACCCTCTCCCCATTATCTTTGAAAACTATTCAATAAAAATTCAAGTAAAAAAAAAAAAAAAAATACATTGTCCGTCACTGAAATATATTACAGAATCAACGTTTTGTTTTGTATTCTTGATTCAGTTATATCTGCATTGACATGGCGTTTTGAATCCTTTTCCGAAATCTGCAACTTATTTGGAATCCGATGGACTTTTGAGGATTCAACAGACAAACAAATAAAAGCCTCAAATTACAACAGTAATATGCTAAGGAAATTTCACACGAAATATGTGATGAACTTGTTTTTATTAAGAAAATGTACAAACTTAAATTCAGAACCAACTCCAGCGAATTTGCTACAAAACATATTGGAAACTAATTGAACTGAGTTGTTTCCAAATTTGTCTGTAGCACTTACAGGGGTCTATGCAGTAAGTGGCGAGAAGGCTGGATTAGCCATTTTTTTGCGAGATTGCCATATGGTATGCAGTTGATGGCGGAATGTGTGCGAGATTACTGAAACACGACATATGCTATTGTTGCCGGAAATAAAGCGCCGTGCGGGTGGCGAGAATGGCTATTTTGCCATATTAAGCACTACTCTGAATGCAGTAGATGCCGAGTAAGATCTCGGCGGTGCTCTTAGCGAGAAAAGCGCCAAAAAGCTGCGCCAATCCAAGAAGGCACCAACAACCAGCCGAGAGCCGAACATTTCAGCTGCTAGTGAAATTGTTGTGTCATTCTAGTGTTGCTGTTGCCCGCGCAGCTTGACTTGTATTACATGTCATTCTGAACTTCTTACATGTGTTGTTTAGTGGTTCTGCACAGGGATTAACTAAAGTGTTTGTACTGATTGGGCACTTTGCATGGAAACTCCAATCTACTTTAAGGGAACTTTCTGCGCATAAGTGGCTATTGATCACAACTACAGGTAAATTATTTTAGGTCAAACTTTTGATGTGTGATTAAAAATAATTATATTATTCTTAACCCCATATTGCAGTGGAGGGCATACCGATACATTACGTCATCCGCCACTTGCTGCATGAACGCAAAGCGCTGCGCCGTGTACGCGCAACATATTTAGCGGCAAATACCCGGCAAAAAAAGGAGATCTAATTGCGCTGGCGACAGACACATCTCGCAACTTACTGCATTGGCCCCATAGTTTCAATTTTCAATTCAGGTAATGTTATACAGGTCTTCAAATTATACCTCAAATCAATGTAACTTATATTTAAATTGTGAAGAATTATCCTATGTAATGTTAATAAGTTCTGTTATTATATATGTTAAAGTTTCATTTGATAAATGGGGGAAAATCTGTTTTTTTTTTTTATGTTTTACTGATTTTATTAATATATTTGCATGGCTTCCAGAGTGGGTGGGGCCCCAAATTTGTGACTGGCGTGTGTGTGTGTGTGTGTGTGTGTGTGTGTGTGTGTGTGTGTGTGTGTGTGTGTGTGTGTGTGTGTGTGTGTGTGTGTGTGTGTGTGTGTGTGTGTGTGTGTGTGTGTGTGTGTGTGTGTGTGTGTATATATAGACACACTGTGTTTCCTTTTGCATTTGCATATCATTTTCCAGGATCCCTTGCTGCAGTGGGAGCACTGTATGTTAGGTGATAATGTTGAAAGGCAGGGTTGCAGAACTATGAATGTGCTCACAAGTGATATTCTTTATTGGATTGCTTTGATATAGGCATGCAAATAAAACATAAAATGTGTACTACTGTACAACAAAAACTCTGCAGCACAGTTGCAGAACAATACCAACTGCTTTGAACACTTCACGAACAAGAACAGTACAGCAACCTGAAAAGCAACCTGATCTACATTACACTGTCACTGTGCTCATCAGGTGCTGTTAATAAGCACAGGTGAACCAGAGACTTTAACCACAGCAAATGCATTTGTAGGCTAAAAAAATAAGTGTTTGACGTCTTGCCCGACGTGTCTTTTCATGGTGAAACTGTATTAACACTTGGGGCATGGGAATATATCTTAAGGATAAAGTAACAGGGGTTATGATGCACTACATGTACTATCTTCCCTTGTCATGGGGAATATCTGAAAGAGGCTAACAAAAACCATGATCAATGTTAATTAAAGGAAGAGAGCAGCATGTGAAGGAGCTCTGGTGTATGTTGTAACCAGAGGACGTTTCAAATAAGAAAACAAGAAATAAAAATGGCTTTTATACATCACACTATTTGATGAACCGCCCTGTAACCCCACAATTGTTCACTACATGTGGCATAGTAATGACTAACAAAGGCGCCCCTAACAATGCTGGCAATTCCCTCTTTCTTCTCCAATATAAATCCTATTCATATTCCTGACAAGGGCAATATACAAACGGGACTGAGTGACAGAGGTGACTGATGCAGCCTTTTCTCTGATTATTTTCAAAGTAGAAACAACGACAGATTTTAACATCAGGGGTTTGCGTGGCGGTGAATTGTTGCATACTGTATTAAGCATAACATGGGCACACTGATTTTGTCAGAGGTGCAGGATCACCTCAAGAGGTTTATTCTGCATGAAGTTGAGTGGGAAATAAATGGAATACAAACATCTGGGAAGAGGAAACTGCAGATACTTTCAGAACTCTGTGCATTGTTTCGCAAATGATGTGTGCTCGGAACACAGCGAGTTTGCAACCTACAATATTCTATTTACAGTGTACTATTCAAGTATGCTACATTAAGTGCCACATTTCAAATATTTCACCGACTTGCCCAATGCGGACAAAACGAATTCTGCAAATAAAAAAACACAGTTCTTTTTTTTTTTAACACACTGACACATTTAAAAGGAATTCGTGGTTTAGTCAGTCATAACTATTTTCTATTGTATTATTACTTGATATCCGTGATTTTGAAGCGGACGAAAACACCAACAAAAAAGTTACACACAGAAAAAAAGTATAGGGAAAAGAAATAAATAACCCAAACGGTCTTTAATGCAGTTGTAGGACATTTGGAACTGGTCGGGCTGTGGGTAACAGCTTGTGCCTAGATTTATTTCCACATCACCGTTTATTTGAAAATATAATTATTTCATGTAGGGGCTCTGAGTGCATTGTCATTTGAATAACATACACCGTGAGAATGACTGATTCTGTAATGCTGATGAGAATGTATTACACTGTATTCTTACTATAGAGTTTAGGAAAACATCATTTCGAGACTGTGAGGGGTATATACTGTATATCAAAGTCTCTCTGATGTAAAATCTTTTGGGGGGAAATCAGTAACAGTTTTATCATAAAAGCATTACTTAAAAAAAAAAAAATGAAGGAAACTTAGATAAATGAACATTGAAAGTACCTTTTTTTTAGATATCACCCGCTAATCAAGATAACACACAACTTGCAAAATTTTTTTTTTTTCTAAATCTATTGTTATTTTTATTTAATTTGAAAGACAAACGATTCCTGATTTGAGTGTATATACTGAGAATAAGAGAATGTAAAATGATGCAACGATCTTGTAGTGTACAAAGTAAGAAGAGTCATTTAGCAGCTATGGGCTAGGGAGTCATGAGACTGAAACACGTTAAATTACAATTATATGTTTTGTGTGGGTGTTTTTATTTATTTTCTAAATTATTTTAGCATCCTACTTTTTTTTTATTTTTGAACAATCAATCCCTTGAAAAACTGCCCCATGTCTTTCTCTGGATCTGAATGCCTCTGATTGCTGATTTAATCCGGAGAGCCAACCCTCTATAAATTGTCAGACTTTACAACCGTATTTTAAAATCGTGTTTTTCCTGCAGGGCTGCTGTCTGACTTCTCTATCTGTGACCCTGAATTTATTTCCACCGCCTGGGATTAGGACAATCCTCCCAAATGAAATGGAGCTACCTGTGAACTAAATGCAGATCCAACACAAAATGCAGCCAGGATACAACGGCATTTCAGAGTGACTGCACATTATAATATGCAGGAGCATATACCGGAGTTTTTTTAACAGGTGTATTTTTTTGGGGGGGGGGGGGGGGGGGTGGGGGGGGGGGGGGTGGTTGGTTTTTCGGAAGGCATTTGTTTTCTTATTTGCATATTTTTTTATTTTTATTTTGAATTGCTTTATATTGTGAATTAACTTAATGTCCTGCCTGGTAACATTCACTGTCAATTACACGACATTTTCCAAATCTGTTGCAAATACAGCAATACACAAAGTTCATTTTTTAAACGTTGACAGTGGGATGAAAACTATATGGAAAGCACTTCCACTGCTTCACGTGATTGAATATCTTGTAAATCATGCCACTGCCATGCAAATTAATACGTTAATAAAAACACAACCAACCAGTAGTTAGGACCGAGCCACTGATTGAGCCTACTGTGCTGAAGCTGGTGGCCATTGAGTACTGGAGTCGGCAACCCCTGATGTAGATAAACTTCCCTTCGTGATTTAAATGTCTTCTGTGTCACACACATTGGGTGATTATAAGGGATGAATGTAGGGATCACATTTACACGTGCTTCATACAGAACCCTAGAGGCAATAAAAAGTTTAATGTCAAATCAAAACCATCTGCATATGCACAGGATACTTAACCAGTTTGACAGTAATTCGACCTGAAATGTGAAATGTTTTATTGTTATTTAATACTAAGTTATATGGTAATATTTTATTATGATTACAAGCGAACCATTGGGATTTCTATACAGCATGGTTGAGATTTGTTTGGGTTGAACCAATAATCCAGTTGCAAACGTGAAATAAGAAGTCAGCCACAGTTTAAATATAGATATATTTTTATGTCTAGGTAACTAACTATTTTTTACATGATTGCATTGGAAGAAAAACTACATGTACCAAACGAAACGTACACTTGTCTAATAAGTAACCCTTTCAAATATTAAATCATGTACACATTGAAGGAAAAAAAAAAGATTGAAAAAATCGTGATTTATCAGAAGAAAACTTAAATAAATGAAGAGCATTTGTTTTCATAAATCGGTTTTACTGTAGTATTTTTGTGTCCCGGGTTTGCAGAAGGCAGATTTGCACCCTGTAAATGTAACGTTGAATGGTTGATTAGATTAGATTAGATTGCTGTGATATACCAAACGAGATTATATGTATCAAAGTCTCCCTACTGCAAAACTGGAGCCAAAAAAAAGTATCACCACATTTATTACAGAAGAAAAACTCTGTTTTGCTTTTTCCTTTTAATATGAGTTGTCTCTTTAATTAATCTGCTGTCATTTTGTAGCCACTTTTGCAGTCGGGACACGTTATTACAGATCCCCCTTTGTAGCAAAATAGCACCAGTTTCAATTTTTATTTCTTTACAAGTTCTAAAACAATGTCACATTGCTCTGGATATATTATTTTAGTAAGACCAGAGGGTGAAGTACACTGCAAAAAGAAAGCGTTTTTTTTTTAGAGAAGGATTTGGTCACTGTAAGGTTGCTCCCAAGTAATAGGGTGGCCCATATTACCTGATATTACATAGCTGGGAGGTTTTTATGCACCTGTCTGGTATATTCACACCTATCTGTACCTTGCCAGCTCGTCCAGCAGAGAAAGGCTTCCCCTACTTTGCAGCTTCAGTACATTTACTACATGTGAGATGGCAGGAACTAAAACCCACCTATTGCTCTATGTCTCCATGTCTGGGGTTTATTGAACCAATAAAGTCAAACGTTGTCATTACCCAAATGTCTACAAAGCTTCAGTGTTAAACAGCTGAAGTTTAGATCTCACGGAGTTCACAAAAATATTTCAACACACTTGTGTCAAATATTAACAAGGACATTAAAACCAGGTTAGTTGGGGTAGTGCAGGGCAGTGCTGTTTTACTGCTACACGAGTAGAGTGAATTCTGGATAGGAGAGAGCAACGTGAGAACAGTTTTATGTGAGCCTGCTAAGTGATAGTAATACAGTTTACATTATTACAGTATACACTCGTATCAAATACAAGATATGGCAAATGCTTCATTTTGCTGGATCGAATAAAATTGTTTCTATCTGGAATATTCAGCGGTTATATTCTTTACTATGTGCTTGAATTACGTTTCAGAAACAAATATACAAGAAGGAACTAAACACTGGATCTAAAAACTAAATTTCACAGAACCTGATGTTCACCTTACTCTTACATAATGCACTTTCTTCCTTTCAAAACAGTTACAAAAAGGCAGAACACATGCAGGTGTTTTATACTCACCTTGTCTCTCCTTGTATTACAAAGAAAAATAATAGACACAGGGAGAGTTTTTCTTCTTACAGGGATAAGCAAGAAACAATGGGGACACAATCTCACAGAGGCGAACAACATGCATGTGTAGCCAACACAATAGTTAAAAGAACAAAGAAAAATACAGCAATACCCCCATACTCCCCTTAAATAATAATATTAATACATAAATAAATAAATAAAGTAAAGCTCTACCAGTCTTTTTGATCGATTTTCATTTGTATTTGAAACGGTGAAGAATTGTTTCAGAACCAACATGGACCTTTCATCAGGTTCATAATCACCTTCTTACAGGTGAAATCACCTATAA